>NC_135499.1:99270924-99570924 GCF_052857255.1 Amblyomma americanum | reverse complement strand
CATGGTGATTTTGCAGCAACCATTACAGAGAAGCAGCCTAATAGTATAAAAAGTTGTAAAAGTCCTTACAGATCTGGTAGTAAGGCTTGATATGTTTGCCAAAGAAATGAAGAGCGATGTAGCAAAAGTGACGAGTTCAAATGCCGAGATGAGAAAGGAACTTGCCGACGCCTGTGAATCCATGAACCATATAAACAGTGTATTTGAGAATTTCAGAAAGAATGTTGAAGGCTTCCGTCAAGAGCTTGAAGAGGTGAAGAGTCAGAACGCCAGTAGCAAAATAGAAACCGAACGGCTAAGCGAAGAACTCAGAGAAGCCAGGAAGGAGATTGTGGAACTAAAGCAGTATAGCAGGAGCAAGAACGTTGAAATTCGGGGGCTACCTATGGTTAAAGACGAAGACCTGCGGAAGGCGGTTGGGGACATTGCGCTCAACCTTGGTGCCTCTGTCTCGGAGGGTGACATCGATGTGGTTCACCGTGTGCGGTCGAAAGATAAGGGTAAACCTAACGTTATTGTGAAGTTTTGTACTAAGACTGCCCGAAATAGATTGATTGCTGCTGCTAGGAAGAAAAGGATCAATTCCGGGGATCTGGGATTCGAGGGCGAAGAGCCAGTGTATATTAATGAGCATCTCTGTGATCACCAAAGCCCGTCAACTCAAGAAAGACAAAGGCTGGAAGTTCATTTGGGTGGAACAAGGGAAAATCTTGATGAGGAAAGTGGAAAAGTCGTCTGTCCTACACATTGCGTCAGAGGACGACTTAGGGAGAGTAGACTGACCGAATCAAGGGTAGCATCTTGTTTTGTGTTCTTTGTTTTTTTTAAAGGCAGAAAATGCCGTACACTATTTCTCAAATAGACCAACTGATAGAAAACGGGGACACATTCTCAATTCTACACTGTAATGTTCGAAGCCTACGTAAAAACCTCAATGAATTGACTGGATATATTTCTCGCCATAAGTCTACTTTCGATTTAATTGCTTTAAGTGAAACTTGGTTGAGGAAAAATGAGACCATTTCAATCCCCGGCTATAAATTATTGTCACTCCCACTGTCACTCCCACTGATCTGAGTAGAAGGCTTGAATGCTATCATTTGAGCGTATTTATTTGACAACAGGGTTTTATGTGCGAACCATGAATTATGAGGCACGAGGTAGCGAAGCTGTTTGGTTTGAATCCGACAGCCTGTGGTTATATAAGGTGGCGTGAGATTTCAGCACATTCTTTTTTCGGCTCCATAAAAATGTGATCCGCCCTATCGTTTTCCAATCCCAGACAGATGTTCAGGAACCGAACGCAAGTAACAGTGCGCTACACAGTTTAGATTTAAGCGAGAAATGTAATTTCGTTGGAGGGGAGGTACTAAAAATGTGTAAGTCAATTTGTACGGATGAATTTTATTCAATTCATTTATCTTTCAGAGCGGTTACAAAGACAACTCTGAGCCTTTAGCCCTCTTCACGGACAGTGACGAGACAGTCGGGCCACAAGTCCGCAGTCATTTCTGGCTCGTCAAGGGTTCGTGGCACTGTGTGCCAGGTTTACAGGGAGTTGGCCTTATCCAACACATTCTATATCGAGCCGAAAGGGGGCGGTACAAGTACTTAAGAATCGTTTTGGTGCAAATTTCAAAGAAAAAAATCTATGTCCTTTGAAACAATCGCGAGTAAGTACTCACTTTTAGAAAACACTATTTTAAATAGGAACGTTGCCACAGCTTTATTATGCATTCCTGAGTTACGACAATGGTTAGCTGGTGGTGGTAGTAGTGGTACATCGGTTGAAAGAAGAAAAGCAAAAAAGAGAAAAGGATGAGTTACGCTCTGTCCCAGTTACGCTCTGTCCCAGTTACGCTCTGTCCCAGTTACGCTCTGTCCCAGTTACACTCTGTCCCAGTTACACTCTGTCCCAGTTACACTCTGTCCCAGTTACACTCTGTCCCAGTTACACTCTGTCCCAGTTACACTCTGTCCCAGTACCACTCTGTCCCAGTACCACTCTGTCCCAGTACCGCTCTGTCCCAGTACCGCTCTGTCCCAGTACCGCTCTGTCCCAGTGCCGCTCTGTCCCAGTACCACTCTGTCCCAGTACCACTCTGTCCCAGTACCACTCTGTCCCAGTACCGCTCTGTCCCAGTACCGCTCTGTCCCAGTACCGCTCTGTCCCAGTACCACTCTGTCCCAGTTACACTCTGTCCCAGTACCACTCTGTCCCAGTACCACTCTGTCCCAGTACCACTCTGTCCCAGTTACACTCTGTCCCAGTTACACTCTGTCCCAGTTACACTCTGTCCCAGTACCACTCTGTCCCAGTACCACTCTGTCCCAGTACCACTCTGTCCCAGTTACGCTCTGTCCCAGTTACGCTCTGTCCCAGTTACGCTCTGTCCCAGTTACACTCTGTCCCAGTTACACTCTGTCCCAGTTACACTCTGTCCCAGTTACACTCTGTCCCACTTACACTCTGTCCCACTTACACTCTGTCCCAGTTACACTCTGTCCCAGTACCGCTCTGTCCCAGTACCGCTCTGTCCCAGTACCGCTCTGTCCCAGTACCGCTCTGTCCCAGTACCGCTCTGTCCCAGTACCGCTCTGTCCCAGTACCGCTCTGTCCCAGTCCCGCTCTGTCCCAGTACCACTCTGTCCCAGTACCACTCTGTCCCAGTACCACTCTGTCCCAGTTACACTCTGTCCCAGTTACACTCTGTCCCAGTTACACTCTGTCCCAGTACCACTCTGTCCCAGTACCACTCTGTCCCAGTACCACTCTGTCCCAGTACCACTCTGTCCCAGTTACACTCTGTCCCAGTTACACTCTGTCCCAGTTACACTCTGTCCCAGTTACGCTCTGTCCCAGTTACGCTCTGTCCCAGTTACACTCTGTCCCAGTTACACTCTGTCCCAGTTACACTCTGTCCCACTTACATTCTGTCCCAGTTACACTCTGTCCCAGTTACACTCTGTCCCAGTTACACTCTGTCCCAGTTACACTCTGTCCCAGTACCGCTCTGTCCCAGTACCGCTCTGTCCCAGTACCGCTCTGTCCCAGTACCGCTCTGTCCCAGTACCGCTCTGTCCCAGTGCCGCTCTGTCCCAGTACCGCTCTGTCCCAGTACCGCTCTGTCCCAGTACCACTCTGTCCCAGTACCGCTCTGTCCCAGTTACTCTCTGTCCCAGTTACACTCTGTCCCAGTTACGCTCTGTCCCAGTTACGCTCTGTCCCAGTTACGCTCTGTCCCAGTTACGCTCTGTCCCAGTTACGCTCTGTCCCAGTTACGCTCTGTCCCAGTTACACTCTGTCCCAGTTACACTCTGTCCCAGTTACATTCTGTCCCAGTTACACTCTGTCCCAGTTACACTCTGTCCCAGTTACACTCTGTCCCAGTTACACTCTGTCCCAGTTACACTCTGTCCCAGTACCGCTCTGTCCCAGTACCACTCTGTCCCAGTACCACTCTGTCCCAGTACCACTCTGTCCCAGTACCACTCTGTCCCAGTACCACTCTGTCCCAGTACCACTCTGTCCCAGTTACTCTCTGTCCCAGTTACGCTCTGTCCCAGTTACGCTCTGTCCCAGTTACGCTCTGTCCCAGTTACGCTCTGTCCCAGTTACGCTCTGTCCCAGTTACGCTCTGTCCCAGTTACACTCTGTCCCAGTTACACTCTGTCCCACTTACACTCTGTCCCACTTACACTCTGTCCCAGTTACACTCTGTCCCAGTTACACTCTGTCCCAGTTACACTCTGTCCCAGTTACACTCTGTCCCACTTACACTCTGTCCCACTTACACTCTGTCCCACTTACACTCTGTCCCACTTACACTCTGTCCCAGTTACACTCTGTCCCACTTACACTCTGTCCCACTTACACTCTGTCCCACTTACACTCTGTCCCACTTACACTCTGTCCCACTTACACTCTGTCCCAGTTCCGCTCTGTCCCAGTACCGCTCTGTCCCAGTACCGCTCTGTCCCAGTACCGCTCTGTCCCAGTACCGCTCTGTCCCAGTTACACTCTGTCCCAGTTACACTCTGTCCCAGTTACACTCTGTCCCAGTTACACTCTGTCCCAGTTACGCTCTGTCCCAGTTACGCTCTGTCCCAGTTACGCTCTGTCCCACTTAAGCTCTGTCCCAGTTACGCTCTGTCCCAGTTACGCTCTGTCCCAGTTACACTCTGTCCCAGTTACACTCTGTCCCAGTTACACTCTGTCCCAGTTACACTCTGTCCCAGTACCGCTCTGTCCCAGTTACATTCTGTCCCAGTTACACTCTGTCCCAGTTACACTCTGTCCCAGTTACGCTCTGTCCCAGTTACGCTCTGTCCCAGTTACGCTCTGTCCCAGTTACGCTCTGTCCCAGTTACGCTCTGTCCCAGTTACGCTCTGTCCCAGTTACGCTCTGTCCCAGTTACGCTCTGTCCCAGTTACACTCTGTCCCAGTTACACTCTGTCCCAGTTACACTCTGCCCCAGTTACACTCTGCCCCAGTTACACTCTGTCCCAGTTACACTCTGTCCCAGTACCACTCTGTCCCAGTACCACTCTGTCCCAGTTACACTCTGTCCCAGTACCACTCTGTCCCAGTACCACTCTGTCCCAGTACCACTCTGTCCCAGTTACACTCTGTCCCAGTTACACTCTGTCCCAGTACCACTCTGTCCCAGTACCACTCTGTCCCAGTACCACTCTGTCCCAGTACCACTCTGTCCCAGTACCACTCTGTCCCAGTACCACTCTGTCCCAGTACCACTCTGTCCCAGTACCGCTCTGTCCCAGTACCACTCTGTCCCAGTACCACTCTGTCCCAGTTACGCTCTGTCCCAGTTACACTCTGTCCCAGTTACGCTCTGTCCCAGTTACGCTCTGTCCCAGTTACGCTCTGTCCCAGTTACGCTCTGTCCCAGTTACGCTCTGTCCCAGTTACACTCTGTCCCAGTTACACTCTGTCCCACTTACACTCTGTCCCACTTACACTCTGTCCCAGTTACACTCTGTCCCACTTACACTCTGTCCCAGTTACACTCTGTCCCAGTTACACTCTGTCCCACTTACACTCTGTCCCACTTACACTCTGTCCCACTTACACTCTGTCCCACTTACACTCTGTCCCACTTACACTCTGTCCCAGTACCGCTCTGTCCCAGTACCGCTCTGTCCCAGTACCGCTCTGTCCCAGTACCGCTCTGTCCCAGTACCGCTCTGTCCCAGTACCGCTCTGTCCCAGTTACACTCTGTCCCAGTTACACTCTGTCCCAGTTACGCTCTGTCCCAGTTACGCTCTGTCCCAGTTACGCTCTGTCCCAGTTACGCTCTGTCCCAGTTACGCTCTGTCCCAGTTACGCTCTGTCCCAGTTACGCTCTGTCCCAGTTACGCTCTGTCCCAGTTACGCTCTGTCCCAGTTACGCTCTGTCCCAGTTACACTCTGTCCCAGTTACACTCTGTCCCAGTACCACTCTGTCCCAGTACCACTCTGTCCCAGTACCACTCTGTCCCAGTACCACTCTGTCCCAGTTACACTCTGTCCCAGTTACACTCTGTCCCAGTTACACACTTTCCCAGTTACACTCTGTCCCAGTTACACCCTGTCCCAGTTACGCTCTGTCCCAGTTACGCTCTGTCCCAGTTACGTTCTGTCCCAGTTACGCTTTGTCCCAGTTACGCTCTGTCCCAGTTACGCTCTGTCCCAGTTACGCTCTGTCCCAGTCTTAGTGCCTTAATACAGCACGCTGGATAGATTCTGTATGAGTCACTGGTACACAATATCCGTGTCGCTTGGCTTCTGTTGTTTTATAGGACAAATATCTCAATATAAATTTAGGATTTTTAATCGAATCAGTAAAGCTATACTGAGCTTCCCAAGCTACTCCTGGCCGGATACTCGGCTTATTAACGGTGAAATGCTTGGGAAATTGGTCTTTGACCTTACCTTCAGAAAACGAAAAATACCTTGTGCCATGGCGCTGTGTGGCTGCAGATGCCATTGCTCCATAAAAATTCATCATCATCATAATCATCATCCATCATCCATCATCCATCATCTATCATCTATCATCTATCATCTATCATCAATCATCAATCATCAATCATCAATCATCAATCATCAATCATCTATCATCTATCATCTATCATCTATCATCTATCATCTATCATCTATCATCTATCATCTATCATCTATCATCTATCGTCTATCGTCTATCGTCTATCGTCTATCGTCTATCGTCTATCGTCTATCGTCTATCGTCTATCTTCTATCTTCTATCTTCTATCTTCTATCGTCTGTCGTCTGTCGTCTGTCGTCTGTCGTCTGTCGTCTGTCGTCTGTCGTCTGTCGTCTGTCGTCTGTCGTCTGTCGTCTGTCGTTTGTCGTTTGTCGTTTGTCGTTTGTCGTTTGTCGTCTGTCGTCTGTCGTTTGTCGTTTGTCGTTTGTCGTCTGTCGTAATTTGCAATTTATCAAACATTGACCATTTCAAACATGTGTGCCGCGGTCGCAATGCAGTCTTTCGAAATTTTACTGTAATCACATGCACCTTTTTCTTCAGCTGTAAACTGATGCCACTACAGAAAATCTTAACATTGCATACAATCGGCAGTGCAAGTTACTGCTGGATAAAACTCTTGGGTCGGCATGTAATTTCGACCTCTAGAATGGTCTGTTTCGGAAACTGTATAATTAAATACTTTTGTTCAGCGAATATGGCTTATTTTCCTCTTGTGTCTCCACTGTTCAGTTAATAAAAAATACAACGAATTCATTTCACAGTTTAAGGCAAACCCTTTATAAGCAAAAAAGCAAACAAAGTATACTGTGTGAATACAGGGCTTTTCTTATTCGGGTAAAATCCGATTTTGTGTGTTAAAGATTTATTTAAAACAATTTTCTTGCTGAAAAATAAGCCCTCTAAAATACTTACTTTTCTTGTGCCCAAACTGATTATACGGTACGAAAAGTACGGTATTATCAGGTTGTGCTCATCTCAAAGGGATACTCTCTCAACTGATAATATTAAGTTTATTTCCAGGCTTTTTACTTGCGACGGTGCTTAATTTGAATCAAATGCCGAACATCTTTATTTGCAGATGAAAGCCGAAAACACAGGCACTCATGAGAGGCTCATGAACAAAAAATAGCACAAAAGGACACGAGAGACGCGCTATAGCGCTTCATCGTTCCTTTTCCGTCCTTCGTGTTCCTTTAATAATTTCGACCACCTTAAACGTGCACTGACATCGCACAGCACACGGGCGCCTTAGCGTTTTTCCTCCATAAAAATGCAGCCGCCGCGGTCGGGTTCGAACCCGGGAACGACGCAACGACGCAGCGTGTTCGCGCTTCCCGCCATTGTAGGAGCTGCCATCTTCCGACGGAACTGCGAAGACGGGACTGTTGTCGCCACATCGCGTGGGCGTTGATCTTGGCTGGCCTAATCACTTTGGCAGCAGCGGCGACGGAGGCCGGACGTTAATGCGACGTGCTTCTGTATTCACAGGTTGGTGGAATACGTCTTGGTTTTTCAGTAGAATAAGCCTATGCGCTCCTACCGCTGCTGCTGCCAAAAAGTGTGCTGTGACGTTCTTGTGTCTTCCTTTGATTGCCTTGGATGGTCGTGTTAGCACAGCATTTCACTGCTGCCACTGAACAGTAACATGAATAGAAGTAATAGTGAACAGCATGGTGATTTTGCAGCAACCATTACAGAGAAGCAGCCTAATAGTATAAAAAGTTGTAAAAGTCCTTACAGATCTGGTAGTAAGGCTTGATATGTTTGCCAAAGAAATGAAGAGCGATGTAGCAAAAGTGACGAGTTCAAATGCCGAGATGAGAAAGGAACTTGCCGACGCCTGTGAATCCATGAACCATATAAACAGTGTATTTGAGAATTTCAGAAAGAATGTTGAAGGCTTCCGTCAAGAGCTTGAAGAGGTGAAGAGTCAGAACGCCAGTAGCAAAATAGAAACCGAACGGCTAAGCGAAGAACTCAGAGAAGCCAGGAAGGAGAATGTGGAACTAAAGCAGTATAGCAGGAGCAAGAACGTTGAAATTCGGGGGCTACCTATGGTTAAAGACGAAGACCTGCGGAAGGCGGTTGGGGACATTGCGCTCAACCTTGGTGCCTCTGTCTCGGAGGGTGACATCGATGTGGTTCACCGTGTGCGGTCGAAAGATAAGGGTAAACCTAACGTTATTGTGAAGTTTTGTACTAAGACTGCCCGAAATAGATTGATTGCTGCTGCTAGGAAGAAAAGGATCAATTCCGGGGATCTGGGATTCGAGGGCGAAGAGCCAGTGTATATTAATGAGCATCTCTGTGATCACCAAAGCCCGTCAACTCAAGAAAGACAAAGGCTGGAAGTTCATTTGGGTGGAACAAGGGAAAATCTTGATGAGGAAAGTGGAAAAGTCGTCTGTCCTACACATTGCGTCAGAGGACGACTTAGGGAGAGTAGACTGACCGAATCAAGGGTAGCATCTTGTTTTGTGTTCTTTGTTTTTTTTAAAGGCAGAAAATGCCGTACACTATTTCTCAAATAGACCAACTGATAGAAAACGGGGACACATTCTCAATTCTACACTGTAATGTTCGAAGCCTACGTAAAAACCTCAATGAATTGACTGGATATATTTCTCGCCATAAGTCTACTTTCGATTTAATTGCTTTAAGTGAAACTTGGTTGAGGAAAAATGAGACCATTTCAATCCCCGGCTATAAATTATTGTCACTCCCACTGTCACTCCCACTGATCTGAGTAGAAGGCTTGAATGCTATCATTTGAGCGTATTTATTTGACAACAGGGTTTTATGTGCGAACCATGAATTATGAGGCACGAGGTAGCGAAGCTGTTTGGTTTGAATCCGACAGCCTGTGGTTATATAAGGTGGCGTGAGATTTCAGCACATTCTTTTTTCGGCTCCATAAAAATGTGATCCGCCCTATCGTTTTCCAATCCCAGACAGATGTTCAGGAACCGAACGCAAGTAACAGTGCGCTACACAGTTTAGATTTAAGCGAGAAATGTAATTTCGTTGGAGGGGAGGTACTAAAAATGTGTAAGTCAATTTGTACGGATGAATTTTATTCAATTCATTTATCTTTCAGAGCGGTTACAAAGACAACTCTGAGCCTTTAGCCCTCTTCACGGACAGTGACGAGACAGTCGGGCCACAAGTCCGCAGTCATTTCTGGCTCGTCAAGGGTTCGTGGCACTGTGTGCCAGGTTTACAGGGAGTTGGCCTTATCCAACACATTCTATATCGAGCCGAAAGGGGGCGGTACAAGTACTTAAGAATCGTTTTGGTGCAAATTTCAAAGAAAAAAATCTATGTCCTTTGAAACAATCGCGAGTAAGTACTCACTTTTAGAAAACACTATTTTAAATAGGAACGTTGCCACAGCTTTATTATGCATTCCTGAGTTACGACAATGGTTAGCTGGTGGTGGTAGTAGTGGTACATCGGTTGAAAGAAGAAAAGCAAAAAAGAGAAAAGGATGAGTTACGCTCTGTCCCAGTTACGCTCTGTCCCAGTTACGCTCTGTCCCAGTTACGCTCTGTCCCAGTTACGCTCTGTCCCAGTTACACTCTGTCCCAGTTACACTCTGTCCCAGTTACACTCTGTCCCAGTTACACTCTGTCCCAGTACCACTCTGTCCCAGTACCGCTCTGTCCCAGTACCGCTCTGTCCCAGTACCACTCTGTCCCAGTACCGCTCTGTCCCAGTTACTCTCTGTCCCAGTTACACTCTGTCCCAGTTACGCTCTGTCCCAGTTACGCTCTGTCCCAGTTACGCTCTGTCCCAGTTACGCTCTGTCCCAGTTACGCTCTGTCCCAGTTACGCTCTGTCCCAGTTACACTCTGTCCCAGTACCGCTCTGTCCCAGTACCACTCTGTCCCAGTACCACTCTGTCCCAGTACCACTCTGTCCCAGTACCACTCTGTCCCAGTACCGCTCTGTCCCAGTTACTCTCTGTCCCAGTTACACTCTGTCCCAGTTACGCTCTGTCCCAGTTACGCTCTGTCCCAGTTACGCTCTGTCCCAGTTACGCTCTGTCCCAGTTACGCTCTGTCCCAGTTACGCTCTGTCCCAGTTACACTCTGTCCCAGTTACACTCTGTCCCACTTACACTCTGTCCCAGTTACACTCTGTCCCAGTTACACTCTGTCCCAGTTACACTCTGTCCCACTTACACTCTGTCCCACTTACACTCTGTCCCACTTACACTCTGTCCCACTTACACTCTGTCCCACTTACACTCTGTCCCAGTTACACTCTGTCCCACTTACACTCTGTCCCACTTACACTCTGTCCCACTTACACTCTGTCCCACTTACACTCTGTCCCAGTACCGCTCTGTCCCAGTACCGCTCTGTCCCAGTACCGCTCTGTCCCAGTACCGCTCTGTCCCAGTTACACTCTGTCCCAGTTACACTCTGTCCCAGTTACACTCTGTCCCAGTTACACTCTGTCCCAGTTACGCTCTGTCCCAGTTACGCTCTGTCCCAGTTACGCTCTGTCCCACTTAAGCTCTGTCCCAGTTACGCTCTGTCCCAGTTACGCTCTGTCCCAGTTACACTCTGTCCCAGTTACACTCTGTCCCAGTTACACTCTGCCCCAGTTACACTCTGTCCCAGTTACACTCTGTCCCAGTTACACTCTGTCCCAGTTACACTCTGTCCCAGTTACACTCTGTCCCAGTACCGCTCTGTCCCAGTTACATTCTGTCCCAGTTACACTCTGTCCCAGTTACACTCTGTCCCAGTTACGCTCTGTCCCAGTTACGCTCTGTCCCAGTTACGCTCTGTCCCAGTTACGCTCTGTCCCAGTTACGCTCTGTCCCAGTTACGCTCTGTCCCAGTTACGCTCTGTCCCAGTTACGCTCTGTCCCAGTTACACTCTGTCCCAGTTACACTCTGCCCCAGTTACACTCTGTCCCAGTTACACTCTGTCCCAGTACCACTCTGTCCCAGTACCACTCTGTCCCAGTTACACTCTGTCCCAGTACCACTCTGTCCCAGTACCACTCTGTCCCAGTACCACTCTGTCCCAGTTACACTCTGTCCCAGTTACACTCTGTCCCAGTTACACTCTGTCCCAGTACCACTCTGTCCCAGTACCACTCTGTCCCAGTACCACTCTGTCCCAGTACCACTCTGTCCCAGTTACGCTCTGTCCCAGTTACGCTCTGTCCCAGTTACGCTCTGTCCCAGTTACGCTCTGTCCCAGTTACACTCTGTCCCAGTTACACTCTGTCCCAGTTACACTCTGTCCCACTTACACTCTGTCCCACTTACACTCTGTCCCAGTTACACTCTGTCCCAGTACCGCTCTGTCCCAGTACCGCTCTGTCCCAGTACCGCTCTGTCCCAGTACCGCTCTGTCCCAGTACCGCTCTGTCCCAGTACCGCTCTGTCCCAGTACCGCTCTGTCCCAGTACCGCTCTGTCCCAGTCCCGCTCTGTCCCAGTCCCGCTCTGTCCCAGTACCACTCTGTCCCAGTACCACTCTGTCCCAGTACCACTCTGTCCCAGTACCACTCTGTCCCAGTACCACTCTGTCCCAGTACCACTCTGTCCCAGTACCGCTCTGTCCCAGTTACTCTCTGTCCCAGTTACACTCTGTCCCAGTTACGCTCTGTCCCAGTTACGCTCTGTCCCAGTTACGCTCTGTCCCAGTTACGCTCTGTCCCAGTTACGCTCTGTCCCAGTTACACTCTGTCCCAGTTACACTCTGTCCCACTTACACTCTGTCCCAGTTACACTCTGTCCCACTTACACTCTGTCCCACTTACACTCTGTCCCACTTACACTCTGTCCCACTTACACTCTGTCCCACTTACACTCTGTCCCAGTTACACTCTGTCCCACTTACACTCTGTCCCACTTACACTCTGTCCCACTTACACTCTGTCCCACTTACACTCTGTCCCAGTTCCGCTCTGTCCCAGTACCGCTCTGTCCCAGTACCGCTCTGTCCCAGTACCGCTCTGTCCCAGTACCGCTCTGTCCCAGTTACACTCTGTCCCAGTTACACTCTGTCCCAGTTACACTCTGTCCCAGTTACGCTCTGTCCCAGTTACGCTCTGTCCCAGTTACGCTCTGTCCCACTTAAGCTCTGTCCCAGTTACGCTCTGTCCCAGTTACGCTCTGTCCCAGTTACACTCTGTCCCAGTTACACTCTGCCCCAGTTACACTCTGTCCCAGTTACACTCTGTCCCAGTTACACTCTGTCCCAGTTACACTCTGTCCCAGTACCGCTCTGTCCCAGTTACATTCTGTCCCAGTTACACTCTGTCCCAGTTACACTCTGTCCCAGTTACGCTCTGTCCCAGTTACGCTCTGTCCCAGTTACGCTCTGTCCCAGTTACGCTCTGTCCCAGTTACGCTCTGTCCCAGTTACGCTCTGTCCCAGTTACGCTCTGTCCCAGTTACACTCTGTCCCAGTACCACTCTGTCCCAGTACCACTCTGTCCCAGTACCACTCTGTCCCAGTACCACTCTGTCCCAGTACCACTCTGTCCCAGTGCCACTCTGTCCCAGTACCACTCTGTCCCAGTTACACTCTGTCCCAGTTACACTCTGTCCCAGTTACACTCTGTCCCAGTACCACTCTGTCCCAGTACCACTCTGTCCCAGTACCACTCTGTCCCAGTACCACTCTGTCCCAGTTACGCTCTGTCCCAGTTACGCTCTGTCCCAGTTACGCTCTGTCCCACTTACACTCTGTCCCACTTACACTCTGTCCCACTTACACTCTGTCCCACTTACACTCTGTCCCAGTTACACTCTGTCCCAGTACCGCTCTGTCCCAGTACCGCTCTGTCCCAGTACCGCTCTGTCCCAGTACCGCTCTGTCCCAGTACCGCTCTGTCCCAGTACCGCTCTGTCCCAGTACCGCTCTGTCCCAGTACCGCTCTGTCCCAGTCCCGCTCTGTCCCAGTACCACTCTGTCCCAGTACCACTCTGTCCCAGTACCACTCTGTCCCAGTTACACTCTGTCCCAGTTACACTCTGTCCCAGTTACACTCTGTCCCAGTTACGCTCTGTCCCAGTTACGCTCTGTCCCAGTTACGCTCTGTCCCAGTTACGCTCTGTCCCAGTTACGCTCTGTCCCAGTTACACTCTGTCCCAGTTACACTCTGTCCCACTTACACTCTGTCCCACTTACACTCTGTCCCAGTTACACTCTGTCCCACTTACACTCTGTCCCAGTTACACTCTGTCCCAGTTACACTCTGTCCCAGTTACACTCTGTCCCACTTACACTCTGTCCCACTTACACTCTGTCCCACTTACACTCTGTCCCAGTACCGCTCTGTCCCAGTACCGCTCTGTCCCAGTACCGCTCTTTCCCAGTTACACTCTGTCCCAGTTACACTCTGTCCCAGTTACGCTCTGTCCCAGTTACGCTCTGTCCCAGTTACGCTCTGTCCCAGTTACGCTCTGTCCCAGTTACGCTCTGTCCCAGTTACGCTCTGTCCCAGTTACGCTCTGTCCCAGTTACACTCTGTCCCAGTTACACTCTGTCCCAGTTACACTCTGTCCCAGTACCACTCTGTCCCAGTACCACTCTGTCCCAGTACCACTCTGTCCCAGTTACACTCTGTCCCAGTTACACTCTGTCCCAGTTACACTCTGTCCCAGTTACACACTTTCCCAGTTACACTCTGTCCCAGTTACACCCTGTCCCAGTTACGCTCTGTCCCAGTTACGCTCTGTCCCAGTTACGCTCTGTCCCAGTTACGCTCTGTCCCAGTTACGCTCTGTCCCAGTCTTAGTGCCTTAATACAGCACGCTGGATAGATTCTGTATGAGTCACTGGTACACAATATCCGTGTCGCTTGGCTTCTGTTGTTTTATAGGACAAATATCTCAATATAAATTTAGGATTTTTAATCGAATCAGTAAAGCTATACTGAGCTTCCCAAGCTACTCCTGGCCGGATACTCGGCTTATTAACGGTGAAATGCTTGGGAAATTGGTCTTTGACCTTACCTTCAGAAAACGAAAAATACCTTGTGCCATGGCGCTGTGTGGCTGCAGATGCCATTGCTCCATAAAAATTCATCATCATCATAATCATCATCCATCATCCATCATCCATCATCTATCATCTATCATCTATCATCAATCATCAATCATCAATCATCAATCATCAATCATCTATCATCTATCATCTATCATCTATCATCTATCATCTATCATCTATCATCTATCATCTATCGTCTATCGTCTATCGTCTATCGTCTATCGTCTATCGTCTATCGTCTATCGTCTATCTTCTATCTTCTATCTTCTATCTTCTATCTTCTATCGTCTGTCGTCTGTCGTCTGTCGTCTGTCGTCTGTCGTCTGTCGTCTGTCGTCTGTCGTCTGTCGTCTGTCGTCTGTCGTCTGTCGTCTGTCGTCTGTCGTTTGTCGTTTGTCGTTTGTCGTTTGTCGTCTGTCGTTTGTCGTTTGTCGTCTGTCGTAATTTGCAATTTATCAAACATTGACCATTTCAAACATGTGTGCCGCGGTCGCAATGCAGTCTTTCGAAATTTTACTGTAATCACATGCACCTTTTTCTTCAGCTGTAAACTGATGCCACTACAGAAAATCTTAACATTGCATACAATCGGCAGTGCAAGTTACTGCTGGATAAACTCTTGGGTCGGCATGTAATTTCGACCTCTAGAATGGTCTGTTTCGGAAACTGTATAATTAAATACTTTTGTTCAGCGAATATGGCTTATTTTCCTCTTGTGTCTCCACTGTTCAGTTAATAAAAAATACAACGAATTCATTTCACAGTTTAAGGCAAACCCTTTATAAGCAAAAAAGCAAACAAAGTATACTGTGTGAATACAGGGCTTTTCTTATTCGGGTAAAATCCGATTTTGTGTGTTAAAGATTTATTTAAAACAATTTTCTTGCTGAAAAATAAGCCCTCTAAAATACTTACTTTTCTTGTGCCCAAACTGATTATACGGTACGAAAAGTACGGTATTATCAGGTTGTGCTCATCTCAAAGGGATACTCTCTCAACTGATAATATTAAGTTTATTTCCAGGCTTTTTACTTGCGACGGTGCTTAATTTGAATCAAATGCCGAACATCTTTATTTGCAGATGAAAGCCGAAAACACAGGCACTCATGAGAGGCTCATGAACAAAAAATAGCACAAAAGGACACGAGAGACGCGCTATAGCGCTTCATCGTTCCTTTTCCGTCCTTCGTGTTCCTTTAATAATTTCGACCACCTTAAACGTGCACTGACATCGCACAGCACACGGGCGCCTTAGCGTTTTTCCTCCATAAAAATGCAGCCGCCGCGGTCGGGTTCGAACCCGGGAACGACGCAACGACGCAGCGTGTTCGCGCTTCCCGCCATTGTAGGAGCTGCCATCTTCCGACGGAACTGCGAAGACGGGACTGTTGTCGCCACATCGCGTGGGCGTTGATCTTGGCTGGCCTAATCACTTTGGCAGCAGCGGCGACGGAGGCCGGACGTTAATGCGACGTGCTTCTGTATTCACAGGTTGGTGGAATACCTCTTGGTTTTTCAGTAGAATAAGCCTATGCGCTCCTACCGCTGCTGCTGCCAAAAAGTGTGCTGTGACGTTCTTGTGTCTTCCTTTGATTGCCTTGGATGGTCGTGTTAGCACAGCATTTCACTGCTGCCACTGAACAGTAACATGAATAGAAGTAATAGTGAACAGCATGGTGATTTTGCAGCAACCATTACAGAGAAGCAGCCTAATAGTATAAAAAGTTGTAAAAGTCCTTACAGATCTGGTAGTAAGGCTTGATATGTTTGCCAAAGAAATGAAGAGCGATGTAGCAAAAGTGACGAGTTCAAATGCCGAGATGAGAAAGGAACTTGCCGACGCCTGTGAATCCATGAACCATATAAACAGTGTATTTGAGAATTTCAGAAAGAATGTTGAAGGCTTCCGTCAAGAGCTTGAAGAGGTGAAGAGTCAGAACGCCAGTAGCAAAATAGAAACCGAACGGCTAAGCGAAGAACTCAGAGAAGCCAGGAAGGAGATTGTGGAACTAAAGCAGTATAGCAGGAGCAAGAACGTTGAAATTCGGGGGCTACCTATGGTTAAAGACGAAGACCTGCGGAAGGCGGTTGGGGACATTGCGCTCAACCTTGGTGCCTCTGTCTCGGAGGGTGACATCGATGTGGTTCACCGTGTGCGGTCGAAAGATAAGGGTAAACCTAACGTTATTGTGAAGTTTTGTACTAAGACTGCCCGAAATAGATTGATTGCTGCTGCTAGGAAGAAAAGGATCAATTCCGGGGATCTGGGATTCGAGGGCGAAGAGCCAGTGTATATTAATGAGCATCTCTGTGATCACCAAAGCCCGTCAACTCAAGAAAGACAAAGGCTGGAAGTTCATTTGGGTGGAACAAGGGAAAATCTTGATGAGGAAAGTGGAAAAGTCGTCTGTCCTACACATTGCGTCAGAGGACGACTTAGGGAGAGTAGACTGACCGAATCAAGGGTAGCATCTTGTTTTGTGTTCTTTGTTTTTTTTAAAGGCAGAAAATGCCGTACACTATTTCTCAAATAGACCAACTGATAGAAAACGGGGACACATTCTCAATTCTACACTGTAATGTTCGAAGCCTACGTAAAAACCTCAATGAATTGACTGGATATATTTCTCGCCATAAGTCTACTTTCGATTTAATTGCTTTAAGTGAAACTTGGTTGAGGAAAAATGAGACCATTTCAATCCCCGGCTATAAATTATTGTCACTCCCACTGTCACTCCCACTGATCTGAGTAGAAGGCTTGAATGCTATCATTTGAGCGTATTTATTTGACAACAGGGTTTTATGTGCGAACCATGAATTATGAGGCACGAGGTAGCGAAGCTGTTTGGTTTGAATCCGACAGCCTGTGGTTATATAAGGTGGCGTGAGATTTCAGCACATTCTTTTTTCGGCTCCATAAAAATGTGATCCGCCCTATCGTTTTCCAATCCCAGACAGATGTTCAGGAACCGAACGCAAGTAACAGTGCGCTACACAGTTTAGATTTAAGCGAGAAATGTAATTTCGTTGGAGGGGAGGTACTAAAAATGTGTAAGTCAATTTGTACGGATGAATTTTATTCAATTCATTTATCTTTCAGAGCGGTTACAAAGACAACTCTGAGCCTTTAGCCCTCTTCACGGACAGTGACGAGACAGTCGGGCCACAAGTCCGCAGTCATTTCTGGCTCGTCAAGGGTTCGTGGCACTGTGTGCCAGGTTTACAGGGAGTTGGCCTTATCCAACACATTCTATATCGAGCCGAAAGGGGGCGGTACAAGTACTTAAGAATCGTTTTGGTGCAAATTTCAAAGAAAAAAATCTATGTCCTTTGAAACAATCGCGAGTAAGTACTCACTTTTAGAAAACACTATTTTAAATAGGAACGTTGCCACAGCTTTATTATGCATTCCTGAGTTACGACAATGGTTAGCTGGTGGTGGTAGTAGTGGTACATCGGTTGAAAGAAGAAAAGCAAAAAAGAGAAAAGGATGAGTTACGCTCTGTCCCAGTTACGCTCTGTCCCAGTTACGCTCTGTCCCAGTTACGCTCTGTCCCAGTTACACTCTGTCCCAGTTACACTCTGTCCCAGTTACACTCTGTCCCAGTTACACTCTGTCCCAGTTACACTCTGTCCCAGTACCACTCTGTCCCAGTACCACTCTGTCCCAGTACCGCTCTGTCCCAGTACCGCTCTGTCCCAGTACCGCTGTCCCAGTGCCGCTCTGTCCCAGTACCACTCTGTCCCAGTACCACTCTGTCCCAGTACCACTCTGTCCCAGTACCGCTCTGTCCCAGTACCGCTCTGTCCCAGTACCGCTCTGTCCCAGTACCACTCTGTCCCAGTTACACTCTGTCCCAGTACCACTCTGTCCCAGTACCACTCTGTCCCAGTACCACTCTGTCCCAGTTACACTCTGTCCCAGTTACACTCTGTCCCAGTTACACTCTGTCCCAGTACCACTCTGTCCCAGTACCACTCTGTCCCAGTACCACTCTGTCCCAGTACCACTCTGTCCCAGTTACGCTCTGTCCCAGTTACGCTCTGTCCCAGTTACGCTCTGTCCCAGTTACACTCTGTCCCAGTTACACTCTGTCCCAGTTACACTCTGTCCCAGTTACACTCTGTCCCACTTACACTCTGTCCCACTTACACTCTGTCCCACTTACACTCTGTCCCAGTTACACTCTGTCCCAGTACCGCTCTGTCCCAGTACCGCTCTGTCCCAGTACCGCTCTGTCCCAGTACCGCTCTGTCCCAGTACCGCTCTGTCCCAGTACCGCTCTGTCCCAGTACCGCTCTGTCCCAGTCCCGCTCTGTCCCAGTACCACTCTGTCCCAGTACCACTCTGTCCCAGTACCACTCTGTCCCAGTTACACTCTGTCCCAGTTACACTCTGTCCCAGTTACACTCTGTCCCAGTACCACTCTGTCCCAGTACCACTCTGTCCCAGTACCACTCTGTCCCAGTACCACTCTGTCCCAGTTACACTCTGTCCCAGTTACACTCTGTCCCAGTTACACTCTGTCCCAGTTACGCTCTGTCCCAGTTACGCTCTGTCCCAGTTACACTCTGTCCCAGTTACACTCTGTCCCAGTTACACTCTGTCCCAGTTACACTCTGTCCCACTTACATTCTGTCCCAGTTACACTCTGTCCCAGTTACACTCTGTCCCAGTTACACTCTGTCCCAGTTACACTCTGTCCCAGTACCGCTCTGTCCCAGTACCGCTCTGTCCCAGTACCGCTCTGTCCCAGTACCGCTCTGTCCCAGTACCGCTCTGTCCCAGTGCCGCTCTGTCCCAGTACCGCTCTGTCCCAGTACCGCTCTGTCCCAGTACCACTCTGTCCCAGTACCGCTCTGTCCCAGTTACTCTCTGTCCCAGTTACACTCTGTCCCAGTTACGCTCTGTCCCAGTTACGCTCTGTCCCAGTTACGCTCTGTCCCAGTTACGCTCTGTCCCAGTTACGCTCTGTCCCAGTTACGCTCTGTCCCAGTTACACTCTGTCCCAGTTACACTCTGTCCCAGTTACATTCTGTCCCAGTTACACTCTGTCCCAGTTACACTCTGTCCCAGTTACACTCTGTCCCAGTTACACTCTGTCCCAGTTACACTCTGTCCCAGTACCGCTCTGTCCCAGTACCACTCTGTCCCAGTACCACTCTGTCCCAGTACCACTCTGTCCCAGTACCACTCTGTCCCAGTACCACTCTGTCCCAGTACCACTCTGTCCCAGTTACTCTCTGTCCCAGTTACACTCTGTCCCAGTTACGCTCTGTCCCAGTTACGCTCTGTCCCAGTTACGCTCTGTCCCAGTTACGCTCTGTCCCAGTTACGCTCTGTCCCAGTTACGCTCTGTCCCAGTTACACTCTGTCCCAGTTACACTCTGTCCCACTTACACTCTGTCCCACTTACACTCTGTCCCACTTACACTCTGTCCCAGTTACACTCTGTCCCAGTTACACTCTGTCCCAGTTACACTCTGTCCCACTTACACTCTGTCCCACTTACACTCTGTCCCACTTACACTCTGTCCCACTTACACTCTGTCCCAGTTACACTCTGTCCCACTTACACTCTGTCCCACTTACACTCTGTCCCACTTACACTCTGTCCCACTTACACTCTGTCCCAGTTCCGCTCTGTCCCAGTACCGCTCTGTCCCAGTACCGCTCTGTCCCAGTACCGCTCTGTCCCAGTACCGCTCTGTCCCAGTTACACTCTGTCCCAGTTACACTCTGTCCCAGTTACACTCTGTCCCAGTTACGCTCTGTCCCAGTTACGCTCTGTCCCAGTTACGCTCTGTCCCACTTAAGCTCTGTCCCAGTTACGCTCTGTCCCAGTTACGCTCTGTCCCAGTTACACTCTGTCCCAGTTACACTCTGTCCCAGTTACACTCTGTCCCAGTTACACTCTGTCCCAGTACCGCTCTGTCCCAGTTACATTCTGTCCCAGTTACACTCTGTCCCAGTTACACTCTGTCCCAGTTACGCTCTGTCCCAGTTACGCTCTGTCCCAGTTACGCTCTGTCCCAGTTACGCTCTGTCCCAGTTACGCTCTGTCCCAGTTACGCTCTGTCCCAGTTACGCTCTGTCCCAGTTACGCTCTGTCCCAGTTACACTCTGTCCCAGTTACACTCTGTCCCAGTTACACTCTGCCCCAGTTACACTCTGCCCCAGTTACACTCTGTCCCAGTTACACTCTGTCCCAGTACCACTCTGTCCCAGTACCACTCTGTCCCAGTTACACTCTGTCCCAGTACCACTCTGTCCCAGTACCACTCTGTCCCAGTACCACTCTGTCCCAGTTACACTCTGTCCCAGTTACACTCTGTCCCAGTACCACTCTGTCCCAGTACCACTCTGTCCCAGTACCACTCTGTCCCAGTACCACTCTGTCCCAGTACCACTCTGTCCCAGTACCACTCTGTCCCAGTACCACTCTGTCCCAGTACCGCTCTGTCCCAGTACCACTCTGTCCCAGTTACGCTCT
The DNA here is from genome assembly GCF_052857255.1 of Amblyomma americanum. Taxonomy (NCBI): domain Eukaryota; kingdom Metazoa; phylum Arthropoda; class Arachnida; order Ixodida; family Ixodidae; genus Amblyomma; species Amblyomma americanum. Next base: position 99,550,402 of record NC_135499.1, on the reverse strand, counting down.
GTCCCAGTTACACTCTGTCCCAGTTACGCTCTGTCCCAGTTACGCTCTGTCCCAGTTACGCTCTGTCCCAGTTACGCTCTGTCCCAGTTACACTCTGTCCCAGTTACACTCTGTCCCACTTACACTCTGTCCCACTTACACTCTGTCCCAGTTACACTCTGTCCCACTTACACTCTGTCCCAGTTACACTCTGTCCCAGTTACACTCTGTCCCACTTACACTCTGTCCCACTTACACTCTGTCCCACTTACACTCTGTCCCACTTACACTCTGTCCCACTTACACTCTGTCCCACTTACACTCTGTCCCAGTACCGCTCTGTCCCAGTACCGCTCTGTCCCAGTACCGCTCTGTCCCAGTACCGCTCTGTCCCAGTACCGCTCTGTCCCAGTACCGCTCTGTCCCAGTTACACTCTGTCCCAGTTACACTCTGTCCCAGTTACGCTCTGTCCCAGTTACGCTCTGTCCCAGTTACGCTCTGTCCCAGTTACGCTCTGTCCCAGTTACGCTCTGTCCCAGTTACGCTCTGTCCCAGTTACGCTCTGTCCCAGTTACGCTCTGTCCCAGTTACACTCTGTCCCAGTTACACTCTGTCCCAGTACCACTCTGTCCCAGTACCACTCTGTCCCAGTACCACTCTGTCCCAGTACCACTCTGTCCCAGTTACACTCTGTCCCAGTTACACTCTGTCCCAGTTACACACTTTCCCAGTTACACTCTGTCCCAGTTACACCCTGTCCCAGTTACGCTCTGTCCCAGTTACGCTCTGTCCCAGTTACGTTCTGTCCCAGTTACGCTTTGTCCCAGTTACGCTCTGTCCCAGTTACGCTCTGTCCCAGTTACGCTCTGTCCCAGTCTTAGTGCCTTAATACAGCACGCTGGATAGATTCTGTATGAGTCACTGGTACACAATATCCGTGTCGCTTGGCTTCTGTTGTTTTATAGGACAAATATCTCAATATAAATTTAGGATTTTTAATCGAATCAGTAAAGCTATACTGAGCTTCCCAAGCTACTCCTGGCCGGATACTCGGCTTATTAACGGTGAAATGCTTGGGAAATTGGTCTTTGACCTTACCTTCAGAAAACGAAAAATACCTTGTGCCATGGCGCTGTGTGGCTGCAGATGCCATTGCTCCATAAAAATTCATCATCATCATAATCATCATCCATCATCCATCATCCATCATCTATCATCTATCATCTATCATCTATCATCAATCATCAATCATCAATCATCAATCATCAATCATCAATCATCTATCATCTATCATCTATCATCTATCATCTATCATCTATCATCTATCATCTATCATCTATCATCTATCGTCTATCGTCTATCGTCTATCGTCTATCGTCTATCGTCTATCGTCTATCGTCTATCTTCTATCTTCTATCTTCTATCTTCTATCGTCTGTCGTCTGTCGTCTGTCGTCTGTCGTCTGTCGTCTGTCGTCTGTCGTCTGTCGTCTGTCGTCTGTCGTCTGTCGTTTGTCGTTTGTCGTTTGTCGTTTGTCGTTTGTCGTCTGTCGTCTGTCGTTTGTCGTTTGTCGTTTGTCGTCTGTCGTAATTTGCAATTTATCAAACATTGACCATTTCAAACATGTGTGCCGCGGTCGCAATGCAGTCTTTCGAAATTTTACTGTAATCACATGCACCTTTTTCTTCAGCTGTAAACTGATGCCACTACAGAAAATCTTAACATTGCATACAATCGGCAGTGCAAGTTACTGCTGGATAAAACTCTTGGGTCGGCATGTAATTTCGACCTCTAGAATGGTCTGTTTCGGAAACTGTATAATTAAATACTTTTGTTCAGCGAATATGGCTTATTTTCCTCTTGTGTCTCCACTGTTCAGTTAATAAAAAATACAACGAATTCATTTCACAGTTTAAGGCAAACCCTTTATAAGCAAAAAAGCAAACAAAGTATACTGTGTGAATACAGGGCTTTTCTTATTCGGGTAAAATCCGATTTTGTGTGTTAAAGATTTATTTAAAACAATTTTCTTGCTGAAAAATAAGCCCTCTAAAATACTTACTTTTCTTGTGCCCAAACTGATTATACGGTACGAAAAGTACGGTATTATCAGGTTGTGCTCATCTCAAAGGGATACTCTCTCAACTGATAATATTAAGTTTATTTCCAGGCTTTTTACTTGCGACGGTGCTTAATTTGAATCAAATGCCGAACATCTTTATTTGCAGATGAAAGCCGAAAACACAGGCACTCATGAGAGGCTCATGAACAAAAAATAGCACAAAAGGACACGAGAGACGCGCTATAGCGCTTCATCGTTCCTTTTCCGTCCTTCGTGTTCCTTTAATAATTTCGACCACCTTAAACGTGCACTGACATCGCACAGCACACGGGCGCCTTAGCGTTTTTCCTCCATAAAAATGCAGCCGCCGCGGTCGGGTTCGAACCCGGGAACGACGCAACGACGCAGCGTGTTCGCGCTTCCCGCCATTGTAGGAGCTGCCATCTTCCGACGGAACTGCGAAGACGGGACTGTTGTCGCCACATCGCGTGGGCGTTGATCTTGGCTGGCCTAATCACTTTGGCAGCAGCGGCGACGGAGGCCGGACGTTAATGCGACGTGCTTCTGTATTCACAGGTTGGTGGAATACCTCTTGGTTTTTCAGTAGAATAAGCCTATGCGCTCCTACCGCTGCTGCTGCCAAAAAGTGTGCTGTGACGTTCTTGTGTCTTCCTTTGATTGCCTTGGATGGTCGTGTTAGCACAGCATTTCACTGCTGCCACTGAACAGTAACATGAATAGAAGTAATAGTGAACAGCATGGTGATTTTGCAGCAACCATTACAGAGAAGCAGCCTAATAGTATAAAAAGTTGTAAAAGTCCTTACAGATCTGGTAGTAAGGCTTGATATGTTTGCCAAAGAAATGAAGAGCGATGTAGCAAAAGTGACGAGTTCAAATGCCGAGATGAGAAAGGAACTTGCCGACGCCTGTGAATCCATGAACCATATAAACAGTGTATTTGAGAATTTCAGAAAGAATGTTGAAGGCTTCCGTCAAGAGCTTGAAGAGGTGAAGAGTCAGAACGCCAGTAGCAAAATAGAAACCGAACGGCTAAGCGAAGAACTCAGAGAAGCCAGGAAGGAGAATGTGGAACTAAAGCAGTATAGCAGGAGCAAGAACGTTGAAATTCGGGGGCTACCTATGGTTAAAGACGAAGACCTGCGGAAGGCGGTTGGGGACATTGCGCTCAACCTTGGTGCCTCTGTCTCGGAGGGTGACATCGATGTGGTTCACCGTGTGCGGTCGAAAGATAAGGGTAAACCTAACGTTATTGTGAAGTTTTGTACTAAGACTGCCCGAAATAGATTGATTGCTGCTGCTAGGAAGAAAAGGATCAATTCCGGGGATCTGGGATTCGAGGGCGAAGAGCCAGTGTATATTAATGAGCATCTCTGTGATCACCAAAGCCCGTCAACTCAAGAAAGACAAAGGCTGGAAGTTCATTTGGGTGGAACAAGGGAAAATCTTGATGAGGAAAGTGGAAAAGTCGTCTGTCCTACACATTGCGTCAGAGGACGACTTAGGGAGAGTAGACTGACCGAATCAAGGGTAGCATCTTGTTTTGTGTTCTTTGTTTTTTTTTAAAGGCAGAAAATGCCGTACACTATTTCTCAAATAGACCAACTGATAGAAAACGGGGACACATTCTCAATTCTACACTGTAATGTTCGAAGCCTACGTAAAAACCTCAATGAATTGACTGGATATATTTCTCGCCATAAGTCTACTTTCGATTTAATTGCTTTAAGTGAAACTTGGTTGAGGAAAAATGAGACCATTTCAATCCCCGGCTATAAATTATTGTCACTCCCACTGTCACTCCCACTGATCTGAGTAGAAGGCTTGAATGCTATCATTTGAGCGTATTTATTTGACAACAGGGTTTTATGTGCGAACCATGAATTATGAGGCACGAGGTAGCGAAGCTGTTTGGTTTGAATCCGACAGCCTGTGGTTATATAAGGTGGCGTGAGATTTCAGCACATTCTTTTTTCGGCTCCATAAAAATGTGATCCGCCCTATCGTTTTCCAATCCCAGACAGATGTTCAGGAACCGAACGCAAGTAACAGTGCGCTACACAGTTTAGATTTAAGCGAGAAATGTAATTTCGTTGGAGGGGAGGTACTAAAAATGTGTAAGTCAATTTGTACGGATGAATTTTATTCAATTCATTTATCTTTCACAGCGGTTACAAAGACAACTCTGAGCCTTTAGCCCTCTTCACGGACAGTGACGAGACAGTCGGGCCACAAGTCCGCAGTCATTTCTGGCTCGTCAAGGGTTCGTGGCACTGTGTGCCAGGTTTACAGGGAGTTGGCCTTATCCAACACATTCTATATCGAGCCGAAAGGGGGCGGTACAAGTACTTAAGAATCGTTTTGGTGCAAATTTCAAAGAAAAAAATCTATGTCCTTTGAAACAATCGCGAGTAAGTACTCACTTTTAGAAAACACTATTTTAAATAGGAACGTTGCCACAGCTTTATTATGCATTCCTGAGTTACGACAATGGTTAGCTGGTGGTGGTAGTAGTGGTACATCGGTTGAAAGAAGAAAAGCAAAAAAGAGAAAAGGATGAGTTACGCTCTGTCCCAGTTACGCTCTGTCCCAGTTACGCTCTGTCCCAGTTACGCTCTGTCCCAGTTACGCTCTGTCCCAGTTACACTCTGTCCCAGTTACACTCTGTCCCAGTTACACTCTGTCCCAGTTACACTCTGTCCCAGTACCACTCTGTCCCAGTACCACTCTGTCCCAGTACCACTCTGTCCCAGTTACACTCTGTCCCAGTTACACTCTGTCCCAGTTACACTCTGTCCCAGTTACACTCTGTCCCAGTACCACTCTGTCCCAGTACCACTCTGTCCCAGTACCACTCTGTCCCAGTACCACTCTGTCCCAGTACCGCTCTGTCCCAGTTACACTCTGTCCCAGTTACACTCTGTCCCAGTTACACTCTGTCCCAGTTACGCTCTGTCCCAGTTACGCTCTGTCCCAGTTACGCTCTGTCCCAGTTACGCTCTGTCCCAGTTACACTCTGTCCCAGTTACACTCTGTCCCAGTTACACTCTGTCCCACTTACACTCTGTCCCAGTTACACTCTGTCCCACTTACACTCTGTCCCACTTACACTCTGTCCCAGTACCGCTCTGTCCCAGTACCGCTCTGTCCCAGTACCGCTCTGTCCCAGTACCGCTCTGTCCCACTTACACTCTGTCCCAGTACCGCTCTGTCCCAGTACCGCTCTGTCCCAGTACCGCTCTGTCCCAGTACCGCTCTGTCCCAGTACCGCTCTGTCCCAGTACCGCTCTGTCCCAGTACCGCTCTGTCCCAGTACCACTCTGTCCCAGTACCACTCTGTCCCAGTACCGCTCTGTCCCAGTTACACTCTGTCCCAGTTACACTCTGTCCCAGTTACGCTCTGTCCCAGTTACGCTCTGTCCCAGTTACGCTCTGTCCCAGTTACGCTCTGTCCCAGTTACACTCTGTCCCAGTTACACTCTGTCCCACTTACACTCTGTCCCAGTTACACTCTGTCCCAGTTACACTCTGTCCCACTTACACTCTGTCCCACTTACACTCTGTCCCAGTTACACTCTGTCCCACTTACACTCTGTCCCACTTACACTCTGTCCCACTTACACTCTGTCCCAGTACCGCTCTGTCCCAGTACCGCTCTGTCCCAGTACCGCTCTGTCCCAGTACCGCTCTGTCCCAGTACCGCTCTGTCCCAGTTACGCTCTGTCCCAGTTACGCTCTGTCCCAGTTACACTCTGTCCCAGTACCACTCTGTCCCAGTACCACTCTGTCCCAGTACCACTCTGTCCCAGTACCACTCTGTCCCAGCACCACTCTGTCCCAGCACCACTCTGTCCCAGTACCGCTCTGTCCCAGTACCGCTCTGTCCCAGTACCGCTCTGTCCCAGTACCGCTCTGTCCCAGTTACACTCTGTCCCAGTTACACTCTGTCCCAGTTACACTCTGTCCCAGTTACACTCTGTCCCAGTTACGCTCTGTCCCAGTTACACTCTGTCCCAGTTACGCTCTGTCCCAGTTACGCTCTGTCCCAGTTACGCTCTGTCCCAGTTACGCTCTGTCCCAGTTACGCTCTGTCCCAGTTACACTCTGTCCCAGTTACACTCTGTCCCACTTACACTCTGTCCCACTTACACTCTGTCCCAGTTACACTCTGTCCCACTTACACTCTGTCCCAGTTACACTCTGTCCCAGTTACACTCTGTCCCACTTACACTCTGTCCCACTTACACTCTGTCCCACTTACACTCTGTCCCACTTACACTCTGTCCCACTTACACTCTGTCCCACTTACACTCTGTCCCACTTACACTCTGTCCCAGTTCCGCTCTGTCCCAGTACCGCTCTGTCCCAGTACCGCTCTGTCCCAGTACCGCTCTGTCCCAGTACCGCTCTGTCCCAGTTACACTCTGTCCCAGTTACACTCTGTCCCAGTTACACTCTGTCCCAGTTACGCTCTGTCCCAGTTACGCTCTGTCCCAGTTACGCTCTGTCCCAGTTACGCTCTATCCCAGTTACACTCTGTCCCAGTTACACTCTGTCCCAGTTACACTCTGTCCCAGTTACACTCTGTCCCAGTACCGCTCTGTCCCAGTTACATTCTGTCCCAGTTACACTCTGTCCCAGTTAGGCTCTGTCCCAGTTACGCTCTGTCCCAGTTACGCTCTGTCCCAGTTACGCTCTGTCCCAGTTACGCTCTGTCCCAGTTACGCTCTGTCCCAGTTACGCTCTGTCCCAGTTACGCTCTGTCCCAGTTACACTCTGTCCCAGTTACACTCTGTCCCAGTTACACTCTGCCCCAGTTACACTCTGTCCCAGTTACACTCTGTCCCAGTACCACTCTGTCCCAGTACCACTCTGTCCCAGTTACACTCTGTCCCAGTTACGCTCTGTCCCAGTTACGCTCTGTCCCAGTTACGCTCTGTCCCAGTTACGCTCTGTCCCAGTTACACTCTGTCCCAGTTACACTCTGTCCCAGTTACACTCTGTCCCAGTTACACTCTGTCCCAGTACCACTCTGTCCCAGTACCACTCTGTCCCAGTACCACTCTGTCCCAGTTACGCTCTGTCCCAGTTACGCTCTGTCCCAGTTACGCTCTGTCCCAGTTACGCTCTGTCCCAGTTACGCTCTGTCCCAGTTACACTCTGTCCCAGTTACACTCTGTCCCAGTTACACTCTGTCCCACTTACACTCTGTCCCACTTACACTCTGTCCCAGTACCGCTCTGTCCCAGTACCGCTCTGTCCCAGTACCGCTCTGTCCCAGTACCGCTCTGTCCCAGTACCGCTCTGTCCCAGTACCGCTCTGTCCCAGTCCCGCTCTGTCCCAGTCCCGCTCTGTCCCAGTACCACTCTGTCCCAGTACCACTCTGTCCCAGTACCACTCTGTCCCAGTACCACTCTGTCCCAGTACCACTCTGTCCCAGTTACACTCTGTCCCAGTACCACTCTGTCCCAGTACCACTCTGTCCCAGTACCACTCTGTCCCAGTACCACTCTGTCCCAGTTACGCTCTGTCCCAGTTACGCTCTGTCCCAGTTACGCTCTGTCCCAGTTACGCTCTGTCCCAGTTACGCTCTGTCCCAGTTACGCTCTGTCCCAGTTACACTCTGTCCCAGTTACACTCTGTCCCACTTACACTCTGTCCCACTTACACTCTGTCCCAGTTACACTCTGTCCCACTTACACTCTGTCCCAGTTACACTCTGTCCCAGTTACACTCTGTCCCACTTACACTCTGTCCCACTTACACTCTGTCCCAGTTACACTCTGTCCCAGTTACACTCTGTCCCACTTACACTCTGTCCCACTTACACTCTGTCCCACTTACACTCTGTCCCACTTACACTCTGTCCCAGTTACACTCTGTCCCACTTACACTCTGTCCCACTTACACTCTGTCCCACTTACACTCTGTCCCACTTACACTCTGTCCCAGTTCCGCTCTGTCCCAGTACCGCTCTGTCCCAGTACCGCTCTGTCCCAGTACCGCTCTGTCCCAGTACCGCTCTGTCCCAGTTACACTCTGTCCCAGTTACGCTCTGTCCCAGTTACGCTCTGTCCCAGTTACGCTCTGTCCCAGTTACGCTCTGTCCCAGTTACGCTCTGTCCCAGTTACGCTCTGTCCCAGTTACACTCTGTCCCAGTTACACTCTGTCCCAGTTACACTCTGCCCCAGTTACACTCTGTCCCAGTTACACTCTGTCCCAGTTACACTCTGCCCCAGTTACACTCTGTCCCAGTTACACTCTGTCCCAGTTACACTCTGTCCCAGTACCGCTCTGTCCCAGTTACATTCTGTCCCAGTTACACTCTGTCCCAGTTACACTCTGTCCCAGTTACGCTCTGTCCCAGTACCGCTCTGTCCCAGTACCGCTCTGTCCCAGTACCGCTCTGTCCCACTTACACTCTGTCCCAGTACCGCTCTGTCCCAGTACCGCTCTGTCCCAGTACCGCTCTGTCCCAGTACCGCTCTGTCCCAGTACCGCTCTGTCCCAGTACTGCTCTGTCCCAGTACCGCTCTGTCCCAGTACCGCTCTGTCCCAGTACCGCTCTGTCCCAGTTACGCTCTGTCCCAGTTACACTCTGTCCCAGTTACACTCTGTCCCAGTTACACTCTGTCCCAGTTACACTCTGTCCCAGTACCACTCTGTCCCAGTACCACTCTGTCCCAGTACCACTCTGTCCCAGCACCACTCTGTCCCAGTACCACTCTGTCCCAGTACCACTCTGTCCCAGTACCGCTCTGTCCCAGTTACGCTCTGTCCCAGTTACGCTCTGTCCCAGTTACACTCTGTCCCAGTTACACTCTGTCCCAGTTACACTCTGTCCCACTTACATTCTGTCCCAGTTACACTCTGTCCCAGTTACACTCTGTCCCAGTTACACTCTGTCCCAGTTACACTCTGTCCCAGTACCGCTCTGTCCCAGTACCGCTCTGTCCCAGTACCGCTCTGTCCCAGTACCGCTCTGTCCCAGTACCGCTCTGTCCCAGTGCCGCTCTGTCCCAGTGCCGCTCTGTCCCAGTACCGCTCTGTCCCAGTACCACTCTGTCCCAGTACCGCTCTGTCCCAGTTACTCTCTGTCCCAGTTACACTCTGTCCCAGTTACGCTCTGTCCCAGTTACGCTCTGTCCCAGTTACGCTCTGTCCCAGTTACGCTCTGTCCCAGTTACGCTCTGTCCCAGTTACACTCTGTCCCAGTTACACTCTGTCCCAGTTACACTCTGTCCCACTTACATTCTGTCCCAGTTACACTCTGTCCCAGTTACACTCTGTCCCAGTTACACTCTGTCCCAGTTACACTCTGTCCCAGTACCGCTCTGTCCCAGTACCACTCTGTCCCAGTACCACTCTGTCCCAGTACCACTCTGTCCCAGTACCACTCTGTCCCAGTACCACTCTGTCCCAGTACCACTCTGTCCCAGTACCGCTCTGTCCCAGTTACTCTCTGTCCCAGTTACACTCTGTCCCAGTTACGCTCTGTCCCAGTTACGCTCTGTCCCAGTTACGCTCTGTCCCAGTTACGCTCTGTCCCAGTTACGCTCTGTCCCAGTTACGCTCTGTCCCAGTTACACTCTGTCCCAGTTACACTCTGTCCCACTTACACTCTGTCCCACTTACACTCTGTCCCACTTACACTCTGTCCCAGTTACACTCTGTCCCAGTTACACTCTGTCCCAGTTACACTCTGTCCCACTTACACTCTGTCCCACTTACACTCTGTCCCACTTACACTCTGTCCCACTTACACTCTGTCCCACTTACACTCTGTCCCAGTTACACTCTGTCCCACTTACACTCTGTCCCACTTACACTCTGTCCCACTTACACTCTGTCCCACTTACACTCTGTCCCAGTTCCGCTCTGTCCCAGTACCGCTCTGTCCCAGTACCGCTCTGTCCCAGTACCGCTCTGTCCCAGTTACACTCTGTCCCAGTTACACTCTGTCCCAGTTACACTCTGTCCCAGTTACACTCTGTCCCAGTTACGCTCTGTCCCAGTTACGCTCTGTCCCACTTAAGCTCTGTCCCAGTTACGCTCTGTCCCAGTTACGCTCTGTCCCAGTTACACTCTGTCCCAGTTACACTCTGCCCCAGTTACACTCTGTCCCAGTTACACTCTGTCCCAGTTACACTCTGTCCCAGTTACACTCTGTCCCAGTACCGCTCTGTCCCAGTTACATTCTGTCCCAGTTACACTCTGTCCCAGTTACGCTCTGTCCCAGTTACGCTCTGTCCCAGTTACGCTCTGTCCCAGTTACGCTCTGTCCCAGTTAAGCTCTGTCCCAGTTACGCTCTGTCCCAGTTACGCTCTGTCCCAGTTACGCTCTGTCCCAGTTACACTCTGTCCCAGTTACACTCTGTCCCAGTTACACTCTGCCCCAGTTACACTCTGCCCCAGTTACACTCTGTCCCAGTTACACTCTGTCCCAGTACCACTCTGTCCCAGTACCACTCTGTCCCAGTTACACTCTGTCCCAGTACCACTCTGTCCCAGTACCACTCTGTCCCAGTTACACTCTGTCCCAGTTACACTCTGTCCCAGTTACACTCTGTCCCAGTACCACTCTGTCCCAGTACCACTCTGTCCCAGTACCACTCTGTCCCAGTACCACTCTGTCCCAGTTACGCTCTGTCCCATTTACGCTCTGTCCCAGTTACGCTCTGTCCCAGTTACGCTCTGTCCCAGTTACACTCTGTCCCAGTTACACTCTGTCCCAGTTACACTCTGTCCCACTTACACTCTGTCCCACTTACACTCTGTCCCACTTACACTCTGTCCCACTTACACTCTGTCCCAGTACCGCTCTGTCCCAGTACCGCTCTGTCCCAGTACCGCTCTGTCCCAGTACCGCTCTGTCCCAGTACCGCTCTGTCCCAGTACCGCTCTGTCCCAGTCCCGCTCTGTCCCAGTCCCGCTCTGTCCCAGTACCACTCTGTCCCAGTACCACTCTGTCCCAGTACCACTCTGTCCCAGTACCACTCTGTCCCAGTACCACTCTGTCCCAGTACCGCTCTGTCCCAGTACCACTCTGTCCCAGTACCACTCTGTCCCAGTTACGCTCTGTCCCAGTTACACTCTGTCCCAGTTACGCTCTGTCCCAGTTACGCTCTGTCCCAGTTACGCTCTGTCCCAGTTACGCTCTGTCCCAGTTACGCTCTGTCCCAGTTACACTCTGTCCCAGTTACACTCTGTCCCACTTACACTCTGTCCCACTTACACTCTGTCCCAGTTACACTCTGTCCCACTTACACTCTGTCCCAGTTACACTCTGTCCCACTTACACTCTGTCCCACTTACACTCTGTCCCACTTACACTCTGTCCCACTTACACTCTGTCCCACTTACACTCTGTCCCAGTACCGCTCTGTCCCAGTACCGCTCTGTCCCAGTACCGCTCTGTCCCAGTACCGCTCTGTCCCAGTACCGCTCTGTCCCAGTTACACTCTGTCCCAGTTACACTCTGTCCCAGTTACGCTCTGTCCCAGTTACGCTCTGTCCCAGTTACGCTCTGTCCCAGTTACGCTCTGTCCCAGTTACGCTCTGTCCCAGTTACGCTCTGTCCCAGTTACGCTCTGTCCCAGTTACACTCTGTCCCAGTTACACTCTGTCCCAGTACCACTCTGTCCCAGTACCACTCTGTCCCAGTACCACTCTGTCCCAGTTACACTCTGTCCCAGTTACACTCTGTCCCAGTTACACACTTTCCCAGTTACACTCTGTCCCAGTTACACCCTGTCCCAGTTACGCTCTGTCCCAGTTACGCTCTGTCCCAGTTACGTTCTGTCCCAGTTACGCTTTGTCCCAGTTACGCTCTGTCCCAGTTACGCTCTGTCCCAGTTACGCTCTGTCCCAGTCTTAGTGCCTTAATACAGCACGCTGGATAGATTCTGTATGAGTCACTGGTACACAATATCCGTGTCGCTTGGCTTCTGTTGTTTTATAGGACAAATATCTCAATATAAATTTAGGATTTTTAATCGAATCAGTAAAGCTATACTGAGCTTCCCAAGCTACTCCTGGCCGGATACTCGGCTTATTAACGGTGAAATGCTTGGGAAATTGGTCTTTGACCTTACCTTCAGAAAACGAAAAATACCTTGTGCCATGGCGCTGTGTGGCTGCAGATGCCATTGCTCCATAAAAATTCATCATCATCATAATCATCATCCATCATCCATCATCCATCATCTATCATCTATCATCTATCATCAATCATCAATCATCAATCATCAATCATCAATCATCAATCATCTATCATCTATCATCTATCATCTATCATCTATCATCTATCATCTATCATCTATCATCTATCATCTATCATCTATCGTCTATCGTCTATCGTCTATCGTCTATCGTCTATCGTCTATCGTCTATCGTCTATCGTCTATCTTCTATCTTCTATCTTCTATCTTCTATCTTCTATCGTCTGTCGTCTGTCGTCTGTCGTCTGTCGTCTGTCGTCTGTCGTCTGTCGTCTGTCGTCTGTCGTCTGTCGTTTGTCGTTTGTCGTTTGTCGTTTGTCGTCTGTCGTCTGTCGTCTGTCGTTTGTCGTTTGTCGTTTGTCGTCTGTCGTAATTTGCAATTTATCAAACATTGACCATTTCAAACATGTGTGCCGCGGTCGCAATGCAGTCTTTCGAAATTTTACTGTAATCACATGCACCTTTTTCTTCAGCTGTAAACTGATGCCACTACAGAAAATCTTAACATTGCATACAATCGGCAGTGCAAGTTACTGCTGGATAAAACTCTTGGGTCGGCATGTAATTTCGACCTCTAGAATGGTCTGTTTCGGAAACTGTATAATTAAATACTTTTGTTCAGCGAATATGGCTTATTTTCCTCTTGTGTCTCCACTGTTCAGTTAATAAAAAATACAACGAATTCATTTCACAGTTTAAGGCAAACCCTTTATAAGCAAAAAAGCAAACAAAGTATACTGTGTGAATACAGGGCTTTTCTTATTCGGGTAAAATCCGATTTTGTGTGTTAAAGATTTATTTAAAACAATTTTCTTGCTGAAAAATAAGCCCTCTAAAATACTTACTTTTCTTGTGCCCAAACTGATTATACGGTACGAAAAGTACGGTATTATCAGGTTGTGCTCATCTCAAAGGGATACTCTCTCAACTGATAATATTAAGTTTATTTCCAGGCTTTTTACTTGCGACGGTGCTTAATTTGAATCAAATGCCGAACATCTTTATTTGCAGATGAAAGCCGAAAACACAGGCACTCATGAGAGGCTCATGAACAAAAAATAGCACAAAAGGACACGAGAGACGCGCTATAGCGCTTCATCGTTCCTTTTCCGTCCTTCGTGTTCCTTTAATAATTTCGACCACCTTAAACGTGCACTGACATCGCACAGCACACGGGCGCCTTAGCGTTTTTCCTCCATAAAAATGCAGCCGCCGCGGTCGGGTTCGAACCCGGGAACGACGCAACGACGCAGCGTGTTCGCGCTTCCCGCCATTGTAGGAGCTGCCATCTTCCGACGGAACTGCGAAGACGGGACTGTTGTCGCCACATCGCGTGGGCGTTGATCTTGGCTGGCCTAATCACTTTGGCAGCAGCGGCGACGGAGGCCGGACGTTAATGCGACGTGCTTCTGTATTCACAGGTTGGTGGAATACCTCTTGGTTTTTCAGTAGAATAAGCCTATGCGCTCCTACCGCTGCTGCTGCCAAAAAGTGTGCTGTGACGTTCTTGTGTCTTCCTTTGATTGCCTTGGATGGTCGTGTTAGCACAGCATTTCACTGCTGCCACTGAACAGTAACATGAATAGAAGTAATAGTGAACAGCATGGTGATTTTGCAGCAACCATTACAGAGAAGCAGCCTAATAGTATAAAAAGTTGTAAAAGTCCTTACAGATCTGGTAGTAAGGCTTGATATGTTTGCCAAAGAAATGAAGAGCGATGTAGCAAAAGTGACGAGTTCAAATGCCGAGATGAGAAAGGAACTTGCCGACGCCTGTGAATCCATGAACCATATAAACAGTGTATTTGAGAATTTCAGAAAGAATGTTGAAGGCTTCCGTCAAGAGCTTGAAGAGGTGAAGAGTCAGAACGCCAGTAGCAAAATAGAAACCGAACGGCTAAGCGAAGAACTCAGAGAAGCCAGGAAGGAGAATGTGGAACTAAAGCAGTATAGCAGGAGCAAGAACGTTGAAATTCGGGGGCTACCTATGGTTAAAGACGAAGACCTGCGGAAGGCGGTTGGGGACATTGCGCTCAACCTTGGTGCCTCTGTCTCGGAGGGTGACATCGATGTGGTTCACCGTGTGCGGTCGAAAGATAAGGGTAAACCTAACGTTATTGTGAAGTTTTGTACTAAGACTGCCCGAAATAGATTGATTGCTGCTGCTAGGAAGAAAAGGATCAATTCCGGGGATCTGGGATTCGAGGGCGAAGAGCCAGTGTATATTAATGAGCATCTCTGTGATCACCAAAGCCCGTCAACTCAAGAAAGACAAAGGCTGGAAGTTCATTTGGGTGGAACAAGGGAAAATCTTGATGAGGAAAGTGGAAAAGTCGTCTGTCCTACACATTGCGTCAGAGGACGACTTAGGGAGAGTAGACTGACCGAATCAAGGGTAGCATCTTGTTTTGTGTTCTTTGTTTTTTTTAAAGGCAGAAAATGCCGTACACTATTTCTCAAATAGACCAACTGATAGAAAACGGGGACACATTCTCAATTCTACACTGTAATGTTCGAAGCCTACGTAAAAACCTCAATGAATTGACTGGATATATTTCTCGCCATAAGTCTACTTTCGATTTAATTGCTTTAAGTGAAACTTGGTTGAGGAAAAATGAGACCATTTCAATCCCCGGCTATAAATTATTGTCACTCCCACTGTCACTCCCACTGATCTGAGTAGAAGGCTTGAATGCTATCATTTGAGCGTATTTATTTGACAACAGGGTTTTATGTGCGAACCATGAATTATGAGGCACGAGGTAGCGAAGCTGTTTGGTTTGAATCCGACAGCCTGTGGTTATATAAGGTGGCGTGAGATTTCAGCACATTCTTTTTTCGGCTCCATAAAAATGTGATCCGCCCTATCGTTTTCCAATCCCAGACAGATGTTCAGGAACCGAACGCAAGTAACAGTGCGCTACACAGTTTAGATTTAAGCGAGAAATGTAATTTCGTTGGAGGGGAGGTACTAAAAATGTGTAAGTCAATTTGTACGGATGAATTTTATTCAATTCATTTATCTTTCAGAGCGGTTACAAAGACAACTCTGAGCCTTTAGCCCTCTTCACGGACAGTGACGAGACAGTCGGGCCACAAGTCCGCAGTCATTTCTGGCTCGTCAAGGGTTCGTGGCACTGTGTGCCAGGTTTACAGGGAGTTGGCCTTATCCAACACATTCTATATCGAGCCGAAAGGGGGCGGTACAAGTACTTAAGAATCGTTTTGGTGCAAATTTCAAAGAAAAAAATCTATGTCCATTGAAACAATCGCGAGTAAGTACTCACTTTTAGAAAACACTATTTTAAATAGGAACGTTGCCACAGCTTTATTATGCATTCCTGAGTTACGACAATGGTTAGCTGGTGGTGGTAGTAGTGGTACATCGGTTGAAAGAAGAAAAGCAAAAAAGAGAAAAGGATGAGTTACACTCTGTCCCACTTACACTCTGTCCCACTTACACTCTGTCCCACTTACACTCTGTCCCAGTACCGCTCTGTCCCAGTACCGCTCTGTCCCAGTACCGCTCTGTCCCAGTACCGCTCTGTCCCAGTACCGCTCTGTCCCAGTTACACTCTGTCCCAGTTACACTCTGTCCCAGTTACGCTCTGTCCCAGTTACGCTCTGTCCCAGTTACGCTCTGTCCCAGTTACGCTCTGTCCCAGTTACGCTCTGTCCCAGTTACGCTCTGTCCCAGTTACGCTCTGTCCCAGTTACGCTCTGTCCCAGTTACACTCTGTCCCAGTTACACTCTGTCCCAGTACCACTCTGTCCCAGTACCACTCTGTCCCAGTACCACTCTGTCCCAGTACCACTCTGTCCCAGTTACACTCTGTCCCAGTTACACTCTGTCCCAGTTACACACTTTCCCAGTTACACTCTGTCCCAGTTACACCCTGTCCCAGTTACGCTCTGTCCCAGTTACGCTCTGTCCCAGTTACGTTCTGTCCCAGTTACGCTTTGTCCCAGTTACGCTCTGTCCCAGTTACGCTCTGTCCCAGTTACGCTCTGTCCCAGTCTTAGTGCCTTAATACAGCACGCTGGATAGATTCTGTATGAGTCACTGGTACACAATATCCGTGTCGCTTGGCTTCTGTTGTTTTATAGGACAAATATCTCAATATAAATTTAGGATTTTTAATCGAATCAGTAAAGCTATACTGAGCTTCCCAAGCTACTCCTGGCCGGATACTCGGCTTATTAACGGTGAAATGCTTGGGAAATTGGTCTTTGACCTTACCTTCAGAAAACGAAAAATACCTTGTGCCATGGCGCTGTGTGGCTGCAGATGCCATTGCTCCATAAAAATTCATCATCATCATAATCATCATCCATCATCCATCATCCATCATCTATCATCTATCATCTATCATCAATCATCAATCATCAATCATCAATCATCAATCATCAATCATCTATCATCTATCATCTATCATCTATCATCTATCATCTATCATCTATCATCTATCATCTATCATCTATCATCTATCGTCTATCGTCTATCGTCTATCGTCTATCGTCTATCGTCTATCGTCTATCGTCTATCTTCTATCTTCTATCTTCTATCGTCTGTCGTCTGTCGTCTGTCGTCTGTCGTCTGTCGTCTGTCGTCTGTCGTCTGTCGTCTGTCGTCTGTCGTCTGTCGTCTGTCGTTTGTCGTTTGTCGTTTGTCGTTTGTCGTCTGTCGTCTGTCGTTTGTCGTTTGTCGTTTGTCGTCTGTCGTAATTTGCAATTTATCAAACATTGACCATTTCAAACATGTGTGCCGCGGTCGCAATGCAGTCTTTCGAAATTTTACTGTAATCACATGCACCTTTTTCTTCAGCTGTAAACTGATGCCACTACAGAAAATCTTAACATTGCATACAATCGGCAGTGCAAGTTACTGCTGGATAAAACTCTTGGGTCGGCATGTAATTTCGACCTCTAGAATGGTCTGTTTCGGAAACTGTATAATTAAATACTTTTGTTCAGCGAATATGGCTTATTTTCCTCTTGTGTCTCCACTGTTCAGTTAATAAAAAATACAACGAATTCATTTCACAGTTTAAGGCAAACCCTTTATAAGCAAAAAAGCAAACAAAGTATACTGTGTGAATACAGGGCTTTTCTTATTCGGGTAAAATCCGATTTTGTGTGTTAAAGATTTATTTAAAACAATTTTCTTGCTGAAAAATAAGCCCTCTAAAATACTTACTTTTCTTGTGCCCAAACTGATTATACGGTACGAAAAGTACGGTATTATCAGGTTGTGCTCATCTCAAAGGGATACTCTCTCAACTGATAATATTAAGTTTATTTCCAGGCTTTTTACTTGCGACGGTGCTTAATTTGAATCAAATGCCGAACATCTTTATTTGCAGATGAAAGCCGAAAACACAGGCACTCATGAGAGGCTCATGAACAAAAAATAGCACAAAAGGACACGAGAGACGCGCTATAGCGCTTCATCGTTCCTTTTCCGTCCTTCGTGTTCCTTTAATAATTTCGACCACCTTAAACGTGCACTGACATCGCACAGCACACGGGCGCCTTAGCGTTTTTCCTCCATAAAAATGCAGCCGCCGCGGTCGGGTTCGAACCCGGGAACGACGCAACGACGCAGCGTGTTCGCGCTTCCCGCCATTGTAGGAGCTGCCATCTTCCGACGGAACTGCGAAGACGGGACTGTTGTCGCCACATCGCGTGGGCGTTGATCTTGGCTGGCCTAATCACTTTGGCAGCAGCGGCGACGGAGGCCGGACGTTAATGCGACGTGCTTCTGTATTCACAGGTTGGTGGAATACCTCTTGGTTTTTCAGTAGAATAAGCCTATGCGCTCCTACCGCTGCTGCTGCCAAAAAGTGTGCTGTGACGTTCTTGTGTCTTCCTTTGATTGCCTTGGATGGTCGTGTTAGCACAGCATTTCACTGCTGCCACTGAACAGTAACATGAATAGAAGTAATAGTGAACAGCATGGTGATTTTGCAGGAACCATTACAGAGAAGCAGCCTAATAGTATAAAAAGTTGTAAAAGTCCTTACAGATCTGGTAGTAAGGCTTGATATGTTTGCCAAAGAAATGAAGAGCGATGTAGCAAAAGTGACGAGTTCAAATGCCGAGATGAGAAAGGAACTTGCCGACGCCTGTGAATCCATGAACCATATAAACAGTGTATTTGAGAATTTCAGAAAGAATGTTGAAGGCTTCCGTCAAGAGCTTGAAGAGGTGAAGAGTCAGAACGCCAGTAGCAAAATAGAAACCGAACGGCTAAGCGAAGAACTCAGAGAAGCCAGGAAGGAGAATGTGGAACTAAAGCAGTATAGCAGGAGCAAGAACGTTGAAATTCGGGGGCTACCTATGGTTAAAGACGAAGACCTGCGGAAGGCGGTTGGGGACATTGCGCTCAACCTTGGTGCCTCTGTCTCGGAGGGTGACATCGATGTGGTTCACCGTGTGCGGTCGAAAGATAAGGGTAAACCTAACGTTATTGTGAAGTTTTGTACTAAGACTGCCCGAAATAGATTGATTGCTGCTGCTAGGAAGAAAAGGATCAATTCCGGGGATCTGGGATTCGAGAGCGAAGAGCCAGTGTATATTAATGAGCATCTCTGTGATCACCAAAGCCCGTCAACTCAAGAAAGACAAAGGCTGGAAGTTCATTTGGGTGGAACAAGGGAAAATCTTGATGAGGAAAGTGGAAAAGTCGTCTGTCCTACACATTGCGTCAGAGGACGACTTAGGGAGAGTAGACTGACCGAATCAAGGGTAGCATCTTGTTTTGTGTTCTTTGTTTTTTTTAAAGGCAGAAAATGCCGTACACTATTTCTCAAATAGACCAACTGATAGAAAACGGGGACACATTCTCAATTCTACACTGTAATGTTCGAAGCCTACGTAAAAACCTCAATGAATTGACTGGATATATTTCTCGCCATAAGTCTACTTTCGATTTAATTGCTTTAAGTGAAACTTGGTTGAGGAAAAATGAGACCATTTCAATCCCCGGCTATAAATTATTGTCACTCCCACTGTCACTCCCACTGATCTGAGTAGAAGGCTTGAATGCTATCATTTGAGCGTATTTATTTGACAACAGGGTTTTATGTGCGAACCATGAATTATGAGGCACGAGGTAGCGAAGCTGTTTGGTTTGAATCCGACAGCCTGTGGTTATATAAGGTGGCGTGAGATTTCAGCACATTCTTTTTTCGGCTCCATAAAAATGTGATCCGCCCTATCGTTTTCCAATCCCAGACAGATGTTCAGGAACCGAACGCAAGTAACAGTGCGCTACACAGTTTAGATTTAAGCGAGAAATGTAATTTCGTTGGAGGGGAGGTACTAAAAATGTGTAAGTCAATTTGTACGGATGAATTTTATTCAATTCATTTATCTTTCAGAGCGGTTACAAAGACAACTCTGAGCCTTTAGCCCTCTTCACGGACAGTGACGAGACAGTCGGGCCACAAGTCCGCAGTCATTTCTGGCTCGTCAAGGGTTCGTGGCACTGTGTGCCAGGTTTACAGGGAGTTGGCCTTATCCAACACATTCTATATCGAGCCGAAAGGGGGCGGTACAAGTACTTAAGAATCGTTTTGGTGCAAATTTCAAAGAAAAAAATCTATGTCCTTTGAAACAATCGCGAGTAAGTACTCACTTTTAGAAAACACTATTTTAAATAGGAACGTTGCCACAGCTTTATTATGCATTCCTGAGTTACGACAATGGTTAGCTGGTGGTGGTAGTAGTGGTACATCGGTTGAAAGAAGAAAAGCAAAAAAGAGAAAAGGATGAGTTACGCTCTGTCCCAGTTACGCTCTGTCCCAGTTACGCTCTGTCCCAGTTACGCTCTGTCCCAGTTACGCTCTGTCCCAGTTACACTCTGTCCCAGTTACACTCTGTCCCAGTTACACTCTGTCCCAGTTACACTCTGTCCCAGTTACACTCTGTCCCAGTTACACTCTGTCCCAGTACCACTCTGTCCCAGTACCACTCTGTCCCAGTACCACTCTGTCCCAGTTACACTCTGTCCCAGTTACACTCTGTCCCAGTTACACTCTGTCCCAGTACCACTCTGTCCCAGTACCACTCTGTCCCAGTACCACTCTGTCCCAGTACCACTCTGTCCCAGTACCGCTCTGTCCCAGTTACACTCTGTCCCAGTTACACTCTGTCCCAGTTACACTCTGTCCCAGTTACGCTCTGTCCCAGTTACGCTCTGTCCCAGTTACGCTCTGTCCCAGTTACGCTCTGTCCCAGTTACACTCTGTCCCAGTTACACTCTGTCCCACTTACACTCTGTCCCAGTTACACTCTGTCCCAGTTACACTCTGTCCCACTTACACTCTGTCCCACTTACACTCTGTCCCAGTTACACTCTGTCCCACTTACACTCTGTCCCACTTACACTCTGTCCCAGTACCGCTCTGTCCCAGTACCGCTCTGTCCCAGTACCGCTCTGTCCCAGTACCGCTCTGTCCCAGTACCGCTCTGTCCCACTTACACTCTGTCCCAGTACCGCTCTGTCCCAGTACCGCTCTGTCCCAGTACCGCTCTGTCCCAGTACCGCTCTGTCCCAGTACCGCTCTGTCCCAGTACCGCTCTGTCCCAGTACCACTCTGTCCCAGTACCACTCTGTCCCAGTACCGCTCTGTCCCAGTTACACTCTGTCCCAGTTACACTCTGTCCCAGTTACACTCTGTCCCAGTTACGCTCTGTCCCAGTTACGCTCTGTCCCAGTTACGCTCTGTCCCAGTTACGCTCTGTCCCAGTTACACTCTGTCCCAGTTACACTCTGTCCCAGTTACACTCTGTCCCACTTACACTCTGTCCCACTTACACTCTGTCCCAGTTACACTCTGTCCCAGTTACACTCTGTCCCACTTACACTCTGTCCCAGTTACACTCTGTCCCAGTTACACTCTGTCCCACTTACACTCTGTCCCACTTACACTCTGTCCCACTTACACTCTGTCCCAGTACCGCTCTGTCCCAGTACCGCTCTGTCCCAGTACCGCTCTGTCCCAGTACCGCTCTGTCCCAGTTACGCTCTGTCCCAGTTACGCTCTGTCCCAGTTACACTCTGTCCCAGTTACACTCTGTCCCAGTTACACTCTGTCCCAGTTACACTCTGTCCCAGTACCACTCTGTCCCAGTACCACTCTGTCCCAGTACCACTCTGTCCCAGTACCACTCTGTCCCAGCACCACTCTGTCCCAGCACCACTCTGTCCCAGTACCACTCTGTCCCAGTACCGCTCTGTCCCAGTACCGCTCTGTCCCAGTACCGCTCTGTCCCAGTTACACTCTGTCCCAGTTACACTCTGTCCCAGTTACACTCTGTCCCAGTTACACTCTGTCCCAGTTACGCTCTGTCCCAGTTACGCTCTGTCCCAGTTACGCTCTGTCCCAGTTACGCTCTGTCCCAGTTACGCTCTGTCCCAGTTACGCTCTGTCCCAGTTACGCTCTGTCCCAGTTACACTCTGTCCCAGTTACACTCTGTCCCACTTACACTCTGTCCCAGTTACACTCTGTCCCACTTACACTCTGTCCCAGTTACACTCTGTCCCAGTTACACTCTGTCCCACTTACACTCTGTCCCACTTACACTCTGTCCCACTTACACTCTGTCCCACTTACACTCTGTCCCACTTACACTCTGTCCCACTTACACTCTGTCCCACTTACACTCTGTCCCAGTTCCGCTCTGTCCCAGTACCGCTCTGTCCCAGTACCGCTCTGTCCCAGTACCGCTCTGTCCCAGTACCGCTCTGTCCCAGTTACACTCTGTCCCAGTTACACTCTGTCCCAGTTACACTCTGTCCCAGTTACGCTCTGTCCCAGTTACGCTCTGTCCCAGTTACGCTCTGTCCCAGTTACGCTCTGTCCCAGTTACACTCTGTCCCAGTTACACTCTGTCCCAGTTACACTCTGTCCCAGTTACACTCTGTCCCAGTACCGCTCTGTCCCAGTTACATTCTGTCCCAGTTACACTCTGTCCCAGTTACACTCTGTCCCAGTTACGCTCTGTCCCAGTTACGCTCTGTCCCAGTTACGCTCTGTCCCAGTTACGCTCTGTCCCAGTTACGCTCTGTCCCAGTTACGCTCTGTCCCAGTTACGCTCTGTCCCAGTTACGCTCTGTCCCAGTTACGCTCTGTCCCAGTTACGCTCTGTCCCAGTTACACTCTGTCCCAGTTACACTCTGCCCCAGTTACACTCTGTCCCAGTTACACTCTGTCCCAGTACCACTCTGTCCCAGTACCACTCTGTCCCAGTTACACTCTGTCCCAGTACCACTCTGTCCCAGTACCACTCTGTCCCAGTACCACTCTGTCCCAGTCCCGCTCTGTCCCAGTCCCGCTCTGTCCCAGTACCACTCTGTCCCAGTACCACTCTGTCCCAGTACCACTCTGTCCCAGTACCACTCTGTCCCAATACCACTCTGTCCCAGTACCACTCTGTCCCAGTACCACTCTGTCCCAGTACCACTCTGTCCCAGTTACACTCTGTCCCAGTTACGCTCTGTCCCAGTTACGCTCTGTCCCAGTTACGCTCTGTCCCAGTTACGCTCTGTCCCAGTTACGCTCTGTCCCAGTTACGCTCTGTCCCAGTTACGCTCTGTCCCAGTTACACTCTGTCCCAGTTACACTCTGTCCCACTTACACTCTGTCCCACTTACACTCTGTCCCAGTTACACTCTGTCCCACTTACACTCTGTCCCAGTTACACTCTGTCCCAGTTACACTCTGTCCCAGTTACACTCTGTCCCACTTACACTCTGTCCCACTTACACTCTGTCCCAGTTACACTCTGTCCCACTTACACTCTGTCCCACTTACACTCTGTCCCACTTACACTCTGTCCCACTTACACTCTGTCCCACTTACACTCTGTCCCACTTACACTCTGTCCCAGTTCCGCTCTGTCCCAGTACCGCTCTGTCCCAGTACCGCTCTGTCCCAGTACCGCTCTGTCCCAGTACCGCTCTGTCCCAGTTACACTCTGTCCCAGTTACGCTCTGTCCCAGTTACGCTCTGTCCCAGTTACGCTCTGTCCCAGTTACGCTCTGTCCCAGTTACGCTCTGTCCCAGTTACGCTCTGTCCCAGTTACACTCTGTCCCAGTTACACTCTGTCCCAGTTACACTCTGCCCCAGTTACACTCTGTCCCAGTTACGCTCTGTCCCAGTTACACTCTGTCCCAGTTACACTCTGTCCCAGTTACACTCTGCCCCAGTTACACTCTGTCCCAGTTACACTCTGTCCCAGTTACACTCTGTCCCAGTACCGCTCTGTCCCAGTTACATTCTGTCCCAGTTACACTCTGTCCCAGTTACACTCTGTCCCAGTTACGCTCTGTCCCAGTACCGCTCTGTCCCAGTACCGCTCTGTCCCAGTACCGCTCTGTCCCACTTACACTCTGTCCCAGTACCGCTCTGTCCCAGTACCGCTCTGTCCCAGTACCGCTCTGTCCCAGTACCGCTCTGTCCCAGTACTGCTCTGTCCCAGTACCACTCTGTCCCAGTACCACTCTGTCCCAGTACCGCTCTGTCCCAGTACCGCTCTGTCCCAGTACCGCTCTGTCCCAGTACCGCTCTGTCCCAGTTACGCTCTGTCCCAGTTACACTCTGTCCCAGTTACACTCTGTCCCAGTTACACTCTGTCCCAGTTACACTCTGTCCCAGTACCACTCTGTCCCAGTACCACTCTGTCCCAGTACCACTCTGTCCCTGTACCACTCTGTCCCAGTACCACTCTGTCCCAGCACCACTCTGTCCCAGTACCACTCTGTCCCAGTACCGCTCTGTCCCAGTACCGCTCTGTCCCAGTACCGCTCTGTCCCAGTTACACTCTGTCCCAGTTACACTCTGTCCCAGTTACACTCTGTCCCAGTTACACTCTGTCCCAGTTACGCTCTGTCCCAGTTACGCTCTGTCCCAGTTACACTCTGTCCCAGTTACACTCTGTCCCAGTTACACTCTGTCCCAGTTACACTCTGTCCCAGTACCACTCTGTCCCAGTACCACTCTGTCCCTGTACCACTCTGTCCCAGTACCACTCTGTCCCAGCACCACTCTGTCCCAGTACCACTCTGTCCCAGTACCGCTCTGTCCCAGTACCGCTCTGTCCCAGTACCGCTCTGTCCCAGTTACACTCTGTCCCAGTTACACTCTGTCCCAGTTACACTCTGTCCCAGTTACACTCTGTCCCAGTTACGCTCTGTCCCAGTTACGCTCTGTCCCAGTTACGCTCTGTCCCAGTTACACTCTGTCCCAGTTACACTCTGTCCCAGTTACACTCTGTCCCAGTACCGCTCTGTCCCAGTTACATTCTGTCCCAGTTACACTCTGTCCCAGTTACGCTCTGTCCCAGTTACGCTCTGTCCCAGTTACGCTCTGTCCCAGTTACGCTCTGTCCCAGTTACGCTCTGTCCCAGTTACGCTCTGTCCCAGTTACGCTCTGTCCCAGTTACGCTCTGTCCCAGTTACGCTCTGTCCCAGTTACGCTCTGTCCCAGTTACGCTCTGTCCCAGTTACGCTCTGTCCCAGTTACACTCTGTCCCAGTTACACTCTGTCCCAGTTACACTCTGCCCCAGTTACACTCTGTCCCAGTTACACTCTGTCCCAGTACCACTCTGTCCCAGTACCACTCTGTCCCAGTTACACTCTGTCCCAGTACCACTCTGTCCCAGTACCACTCTGTCCCAGTCCCACTCTGTCCCAGTCCCGCTCTGTCCCAGTCCCGCTCTGTCCCAGTACCACTCTGTCCCAGTACCACTCTGTCCCAGTACCACTCTGTCCCAGTACCACTCTGTCCCAGTACCACTCTGTCCCAGTACCACTCTGTCCCAGTTACGCTCTGTCCCAGTTACGCTCTGTCCCAGTTACACTCTGTCCCAGTTACGCTCTGTCCCACTTACACTCTGTCCCACTTACACTCTGTCCCAGTTACACTCTGTCCCACTTACACTCTGTCCCAGTTACACTCTGTCCCAGTTACACTCTGTCCCACTTACACTCTGTCCCACTTACACTCTGTCCCACTTACACTCTGTCCCACTTACACTCTGTCCCACTTACACTCTGTCCCAGTACCGCTCTGTCCCAGTACCGCTCTGTCCCAGTACCGCTCTGTCCCAGTACCGCTCTGTCCCAGTACCGCTCTGTCCCAGTTACACTCTGTCCCAGTTACACTCTGTCCCAGTTACGCTCTGTCCCAGTTACGCTCTGTCCCAGTTACGCTCTGTCCCAGTTACGCTCTGTCCCAGTTACGCTCTGTCCCAGTTACGCTCTGTCCCAGTTACGCTCTGTCCCAGTTACACTCTGTCCCAGTTACACTCTGTCCCAGTACCACTCTGTCCCAGTACCACTCTGTCCCAGTACCACTCTGTCCCAGTACCACTCTGTCCCAGTTACACTCTGTCCCAGTTACACTCTGTCCCAGTTACACACTTTCCCAGTTACACTCTGTCCCAGTTACACCCTGTCCCAGTTACGCTCTGTCCCAGTTACGCTCTGTCCCAGTTACGTTCTGTCCCAGTTACGCTTTGTCCCAGTTACGCTCTGTCCCAGTTACGCTCTGTCCCAGTTACGCTCTGTCCCAGTCTTAGTGCCTTAATACAGCACGCTGGATAGATTCTGTATGAGTCACTGGTACACAATATCCGTGTCGCTTGGCTTCTGTTGTTTTATAGGACAAATATCTCAATATAAATTTAGGATTTTTAATCGAATCAGTAAAGCTATACTGAGCTTCCCAAGCTACTCCTGGCCGGATACTCGGCTTATTAACGGTGAAATGCTTGGGAAATTGGTCTTTGACCTTACCTTCAGAAAACGAAAAATACCTTGTGCCATGGCGCTGTGTGGCTGCAGATGCCATTGCTCCATAAAAATTCATCATCATCATAATCATCATCCATCATCCATCATCCATCATCTATCATCTATCATCTATCATCAATCATCAATCATCAATCATCAATCATCAATCATCAATCATCTATCATCTATCATCTATCATCTATCATCTATCATCTATCATCTATCATCTATCATCTATCATCTATCATCTATCATCTATCGTCTATCGTCTATCGTCTATCGTCTATCGTCTATCGTCTATCGTCTATCTTCTATCTTCTATCTTCTATCTTCTATCTTCTATCGTCTGTCGTCTGTCGTCTGTCGTCTGTCGTCTGTCGTCTGTCGTCTGTCGTCTGTCGTCTGTCGTCTGTCGTTTGTCGTTTGTCGTTTGTCGTTTGTCGTCTGTCGTCTGTCGTCTGTCGTTTGTCGTTTGTCGTTTGTCGTCTGTCGTAATTTGCAATTTATCAAACATTGACCATTTCAAACATGTGTGCCGCGGTCGCAATGCAGTCTTTCGAAATTTTACTGTAATCACATGCACCTTTTTCTTCAGCTGTAAACTGATGCCACTACAGAAAATCTTAACATTGCATACAATCGGCAGTGCAAGTTACTGCTGGATAAAACTCTTGGGTCGGCATGTAATTTCGACCTCTAGAATGGTCTGTTTCGGAAACTGTATAATTAAATACTTTTGTTCAGCGAATATGGCTTATTTTCCTCTTGTGTCTCCACTGTTCAGTTAATAAAAAATACAACGAATTCATTTCACAGTTTAAGGCAAACCCTTTATAAGCAAAAAAGCAAACAAAGTATACTGTGTGAATACAGGGCTTTTCTTATTCGGGTAAAATCCGATTTTGTGTGTTAAAGATTTATTTAAAACAATTTTCTTGCTGAAAAATAAGCCCTCTAAAATACTTACTTTTCTTGTGCCCAAACTGATTATACGGTACGAAAAGTACGGTATTATCAGGTTGTGCTCATCTCAAAGGGATACTCTCTCAACTGATAATATTAAGTTTATTTCCAGGCTTTTTACTTGCGACGGTGCTTAATTTGAATCAAATGCCGAACATCTTTATTTGCAGATGAAAGCCGAAAACACAGGCACTCATGAGAGGCTCATGAACAAAAAATAGCACAAAAGGACACGAGAGACGCGCTATAGCGCTTCATCGTTCCTTTTCCGTCCTTCGTGTTCCTTTAATAATTTCGACCACCTTAAACGTGCACTGACATCGCACAGCACACGGGCGCCTTAGCGTTTTTCCTCCATAAAAATGCAGCCGCCGCGGTCGGGTTCGAACCCGGGAACGACGCAACGACGCAGCGTGTTCGCGCTTCCCGCCATTGTAGGAGCTGCCATCTTCCGACGGAACTGCGAAGACGGGACTGTTGTCGCCACATCGCGTGGGCGTTGATCTTGGCTGGCCTAATCACTTTGGCAGCAGCGGCGACGGAGGCCGGACGTTAATGCGACGTGCTTCTGTATTCACAGGTTGGTGGAATACCTCTTGGTTTTTCAGTAGAATAAGCCTATGCGCTCCTACCGCTGCTGCTGCCAAAAAGTGTGCTGTGACGTTCTTGTGTCTTCCTTTGATTGCCTTGGATGGTCGTGTTAGCACAGCATTTCACTGCTGCCACTGAACAGTAACATGAATAGAAGTAATAGTGAACAGCATGGTGATTTTGCAGCAACCATTACAGAGAAGCAGCCTAATAGTATAAAAAGTTGTAAAAGTCCTTACAGATCTGGTAGTAAGGCTTGATATGTTTGCCAAAGAAATGAAGAGCGATGTAGCAAAAGTGACGAGTTCAAATGCCGAGATGAGAAAGGAACTTGCCGACGCCTGTGAATCCATGAACCATATAAACAGTGTATTTGAGAATTTCAGAAAGAATGTTGAAGGCTTCCGTCAAGAGCTTGAAGAGGTGAAGAGTCAGAACGCCAGTAGCAAAATAGAAACCGAACGGCTAAGCGAAGAACTCAGAGAAGCCAGGAAGGAGAATGTGGAACTAAAGCAGTATAGCAGGAGCAAGAACGTTGAAATTCGGGGGCTACCTATGGTTAAAGACGAAGACCTGCGGAAGGCGGTTGGGGACATTGCGCTCAACCTTGGTGCCTCTGTCTCGGAGGGTGACATCGATGTGGTTCACCGTGTGCGGTCGAAAGATAAGGGTAAACCTAACGTTATTGTGAAGTTTTGTACTAAGACTGCCCGAAATAGAATGATTGCTGCTGCTAGGAAGAAAAGGATCAATTCCGGGGATCTGGGATTCGAGGGCGAAGAGCCAGTGTATATTAATGAGCATCTCTGTGATCACCAAAGCCCGTCAACTCAAGAAAGACAAAGGCTGGAAGTTCATTTGGGTGGAACAAGGGAAAATCTTGATGAGGAAAGTGGAAAAGTCGTCTGTCCTACACATTGCGTCAGAGGACGACTTAGGGAGAGTAGACTGACCGAATCAAGGGTAGCATCTTGTTTTGTGTTCTTTGTTTTTTTTAAAGGCAGAAAATGCCGTACACTATTTCTCAAATAGACCAACTGATAGAAAACGGGGACACATTCTCAATTCTACACTGTAATGTTCGAAGCCTACGTAAAAACCTCAATGAATTGACTGGATATATTTCTCGCCATAAGTCTACTTTCGATTTAATTGCTTTAAGTGAAACTTGGTTGAGGAAAAATGAGACCATTTCAATCCCCGGCTATAAATTATTGTCACTCCCACTGTCACTCCCACTGATCTGAGTAGAAGGCTTGAATGCTATCATTTGAGCGTATTTATTTGACAACAGGGTTTTATGTGCGAACCATGAATTATGAGGCACGAGGTAGCGAAGCTGTTTGGTTTGAATCCGACAGCCTGTGGTTATATAAGGTGGCGTGAGATTTCAGCACATTCTTTTTTCGGCTCCATAAAAATGTGATCCGCCCTATCGTTTTCCAATCCCAGACAGATGTTCAGGAACCGAACGCAAGTAACAGTGCGCTACACAGTTTAGATTTAAGCGAGAAATGTAATTTCGTTGGAGGGGAGGTACTAAAAATGTGTAAGTCAATTTGTACGGATGAATTTTATTCAATTCATTTATCTTTCAGAGCGGTTACAAAGACAACTCTGAGCCTTTAGCCCTCTTCACGGACAGTGACGAGACAGTCGGGCCACAAGTCCGCAGTCATTTCTGGCTCGTCAAGGGTTCGTGGCACTGTGTGCCAGGTTTACAGGGAGTTGGCCTTATCCAACACATTCTATATCGAGCCGAAAGGGGGCGGTACAAGTACTTAAGAATCGTTTTGGTGCAAATTTCAAAGAAAAAAATCTATGTCCATTGAAACAATCGCGAGTAAGTACTCACTTTTAGAAAACACTATTTTAAATAGGAACGTTGCCACAGCTTTATTATGCATTCCTGAGTTACGACAATGGTTAGCTGGTGGTGGTAGTAGTGGTACATCGGTTGAAAGAAGAAAAGCAAAAAAGAGAAAAGGATGAGTTACACTCTGTCCCACTTACACTCTGTCCCACTTACACTCTGTCCCACTTACACTCTGTCCCAGTACCGCTCTGTCCCAGTACCGCTCTGTCCCAGTACCGCTCTGTCCCAGTACCGCTCTGTCCCAGTACCGCTCTGTCCCAGTTACACTCTGTCCCAGTTACACTCTGTCCCAGTTACGCTCTGTCCCAGTTACGCTCTGTCCCAGTTACGCTCTGTCCCAGTTACGCTCTGTCCCAGTTACGCTCTGTCCCAGTTACGCTCTGTCCCAGTTACGCTCTGTCCCAGTTACACTCTGTCCCAGTTACACTCTGTCCCAGTACCACTCTGTCCCAGTACCACTCTGTCCCAGTACCACTCTGTCCCAGTACCACTCTGTCCCAGTTACACTCTGTCCCAGTTACACTCTGTCCCAGTTACACACTTTCCCAGTTACACTCTGTCCCAGTTACACCCTGTCCCAGTTACGCTCTGTCCCAGTTACGCTCTGTCCCAGTTACGTTCTGTCCCAGTTACGCTTTGTCCCAGTTACGCTCTGTCCCAGTTACGCTCTGTCCCAGTTACGCTCTGTCCCAGTCTTAGTGCCTTAATACAGCACGCTGGATAGATTCTGTATGAGTCACTGGTACACAATATCCGTGTCGCTTGGCTTCTGTTGTTTTATAGGACAAATATCTCAATATAAATTTAGGATTTTTAATCGAATCAGTAAAGCTATACTGAGCTTCCCAAGCTACTCCTGGCCGGATACTCGGCTTATTAACGGTGAAATGCTTGGGAAATTGGTCTTTGACCTTACCTTCAGAAAACGAAAAATACCTTGTGCCATGGCGCTGTGTGGCTGCAGATGCCATTGCTCCATAAAAATTCATCATCATCATAATCATCATCCATCATCCATCATCCATCATCTATCATCTATCATCTATCATCAATCATCAATCATCAATCATCAATCATCAATCATCAATCATCTATCATCTATCATCTATCATCTATCATCTATCATCTATCATCTATCATCTATCATCTATCATCTATCATCTATCGTCTATCGTCTATCGTCTATCGTCTATCGTCTATCGTCTATCGTCTATCGTCTATCTTCTATCTTCTATCTTCTATCGTCTATCGTCTGTCGTCTGTCGTCTGTCGTCTGTCGTCTGTCGTCTGTCGTCTGTCGTCTGTCGTCTGTCGTCTGTCGTCTGTCGTCTGTCGTTTGTCGTTTGTCGTTTGTCGTTTGTCGTCTGTCGTCTGTCGTTTGTCGTTTGTCGTTTGTCGTCTGTCGTAATTTGCAATTTATCAAACATTGACCATTTCAAACATGTGTGCCGCGGTCGCAATGCAGTCTTTCGAAATTTTACTGTAATCACATGCACCTTTTTCTTCAGCTGTAAACTGATGCCACTACAGAAAATCTTAACATTGCATACAATCGGCAGTGCAAGTTACTGCTGGATAAAACTCTTGGGTCGGCATGTAATTTCGACCTCTAGAATGGTCTGTTTCGGAAACTGTATAATTAAATACTTTTGTTCAGCGAATATGGCTTATTTTCCTCTTGTGTCTCCACTGTTCAGTTAATAAAAAATACAACGAATTCATTTCACAGTTTAAGGCAAACCCTTTATAAGCAAAAAAGCAAACAAAGTATACTGTGTGAATACAGGGCTTTTCTTATTCGGGTAAAATCCGATTTTGTGTGTTAAAGATTTATTTAAAACAATTTTCTTGCTGAAAAATAAGCCCTCTAAAATACTTACTTTTCTTGTGCCCAAACTGATTATACGGTACGAAAAGTACGGTATTATCAGGTTGTGCTCATCTCAAAGGGATACTCTCTCAACTGATAATATTAAGTTTATTTCCAGGCTTTTTACTTGCGACGGTGCTTAATTTGAATCAAATGCCGAACATCTTTATTTGCAGATGAAAGCCGAAAACACAGGCACTCATGAGAGGCTCATGAACAAAAAATAGCACAAAAGGACACGAGAGACGCGCTATAGCGCTTCATCGTTCCTTTTCCGTCCTTCGTGTTCCTTTAATAATTTCGACCACCTTAAACGTGCACTGACATCGCACAGCACACGGGCGCCTTAGCGTTTTTCCTCCATAAAAATGCAGCCGCCGCGGTCGGGTTCGAACCCGGGAACGACGCAACGACGCAGCGTGTTCGCGCTTCCCGCCATTGTAGGAGCTGCCATCTTCCGACGGAACTGCGAAGACGGGACTGTTGTCGCCACATCGCGTGGGCGTTGATCTTGGCTGGCCTAATCACTTTGGCAGCAGCGGCGACGGAGGCCGGACGTTAATGCGACGTGCTTCTGTATTCACAGGTTGGTGGAATACCTCTTGGTTTTTCAGTAGAATAAGCCTATGCGCTCCTACCGCTGCTGCTGCCAAAAAGTGTGCTGTGACGTTCTTGTGTCTTCCTTTGATTGCCTTGGATGGTCGTGTTAGCACAGCATTTCACTGCTGCCACTGAACAGTAACATGAATAGAAGTAATAGTGAACAGCATGGTGATTTTGCAGGAACCATTACAGAGAAGCAGCCTAATAGTATAAAAAGTTGTAAAAGTCCTTACAGATCTGGTAGTAAGGCTTGATATGTTTGCCAAAGAAATGAAGAGCGATGTAGCAAAAGTGACGAGTTCAAATGCCGAGATGAGAAAGGAACTTGCCGACGCCTGTGAATCCATGAACCATATAAACAGTGTATTTGAGAATTTCAGAAAGAATGTTGAAGGCTTCCGTCAAGAGCTTGAAGAGGTGAAGAGTCAGAACGCCAGTAGCAAAATAGAAACCGAACGGCTAAGCGAAGAACTCAGAGAAGCCAGGAAGGAGAATGTGGAACTAAAGCAGTATAGCAGGAGCAAGAACGTTGAAATTCGGGGGCTACCTATGGTTAAAGACGAAGACCTGCGGAAGGCGGTTGGGGACATTGCGCTCAACCTTGGTGCCTCTGTCTCGGAGGGTGACATCGATGTGGTTCACCGTGTGCGGTCGAAAGATAAGGGTAAACCTAACGTTATTGTGAAGTTTTGTACTAAGACTGCCCGAAATAGATTGATTGCTGCTGCTAGGAAGAAAAGGATCAATTCCGGGGATCTGGGATTCGAGAGCGAAGAGCCAGTGTATATTAATGAGCATCTCTGTGATCACCAAAGCCCGTCAACTCAAGAAAGACAAAGGCTGGAAGTTCATTTGGGTGGAACAAGGGAAAATCTTGATGAGGAAAGTGGAAAAGTCGTCTGTCCTACACATTGCGTCAGAGGACGACTTAGGGAGAGTAGACTGACCGAATCAAGGGTAGCATCTTGTTTTGTGTTCTTTGTTTTTTTTAAAGGCAGAAAATGCCGTACACTATTTCTCAAATAGACCAACTGATAGAAAACGGGGACACATTCTCAATTCTACACTGTAATGTTCGAAGCCTACGTAAAAACCTCAATGAATTGACTGGATATATTTCTCGCCATAAGTCTACTTTCGATTTAATTGCTTTAAGTGAAACTTGGTTGAGGAAAAATGAGACCATTTCAATCCCCGGCTATAAATTATTGTCACTCCCACTGTCACTCCCACTGATCTGAGTAGAAGGCTTGAATGCTATCATTTGAGCGTATTTATTTGACAACAGGGTTTTATGTGCGAACCATGAATTATGAGGCACGAGGTAGCGAAGCTGTTTGGTTTGAATCCGACAGCCTGTGGTTATATAAGGTGGCGTGAGATTTCAGCACATTCTTTTTTCGGCTCCATAAAAATGTGATCCGCCCTATCGTTTTCCAATCCCAGACAGATGTTCAGGAACCGAACGCAAGTAACAGTGCGCTACACAGTTTAGATTTAAGCGAGAAATGTAATTTCGTTGGAGGGGAGGTACTAAAAATGTGTAAGTCAATTTGTACGGATGAATTTTATTCAATTCATTTATCTTTCAGAGCGGTTACAAAGACAACTCTGAGCCTTTAGCCCTCTTCACGGACAGTGACGAGACAGTCGGGCCACAAGTCCGCAGTCATTTCTGGCTCGTCAAGGGTTCGTGGCACTGTGTGCCAGGTTTACAGGGAGTTGGCCTTATCCAACACATTCTATATCGAGCCGAAAGGGGGCGGTACAAGTACTTAAGAATCGTTTTGGTGCAAATTTCAAAGAAAAAAATCTATGTCCTTTGAAACAATCGCGAGTAAGTACTCACTTTTAGAAAACACTATTTTAAATAGGAACGTTGCCACAGCTTTATTATGCATTCCTGAGTTACGACAATGGTTAGCTGGTGGTGGTAGTAGTGGTACATCGGTTGAAAGAAGAAAAGCAAAAAAGAGAAAAGGATGAGTTACGCTCTGTCCCAGTTACGCTCTGTCCCAGTTACGCTCTGTCCCAGTTACGCTCTGTCCCAGTTACGCTCTGTCCCAGTTACACTCTGTCCCAGTTACACTCTGTCCCAGTTACACTCTGTCCCAGTTACACTCTGTCCCAGTTACACTCTGTCCCAGTACCACTCTGTCCCAGTACCACTCTGTCCCAGTACCACTCTGTCCCAGTTACACTCTGTCCCAGTTACACTCTGTCCCAGTTACACTCTGTCCCAGTTACACTCTGTCCCAGTACCACTCTGTCCCAGTACCACTCTGTCCCAGTACCACTCTGTCCCAGTACCACTCTGTCCCAGTACCGCTCTGTCCCAGTTACACTCTGTCCCAGTTACACTCTGTCCCAGTTACACTCTGTCCCAGTTACGCTCTGTCCCAGTTACGCTCTGTCCCAGTTACGCTCTGTCCCAGTTACGCTCTGTCCCAGTTACACTCTGTCCCAGTTACACTCTGTCCCACTTACACTCTGTCCCAGTTACACTCTGTCCCAGTTACACTCTGTCCCACTTACACTCTGTCCCACTTACACTCTGTCCCAGTTACACTCTGTCCCACTTACACTCTGTCCCACTTACACTCTGTCCCAGTACCGCTCTGTCCCAGTACCGCTCTGTCCCAGTACCGCTCTGTCCCAGTACCGCTCTGTCCCAGTACCGCTCTGTCCCACTTACACTCTGTCCCAGTACCGCTCTGTCCCAGTACCGCTCTGTCCCAGTACCGCTCTGTCCCAGTACCGCTCTGTCCCAGTACCGCTCTGTCCCAGTACCGCTCTGTCCCAGTACCACTCTGTCCCAGTACCACTCTGTCCCAGTACCGCTCTGTCCCAGTTACACTCTGTCCCAGTTACACTCTGTCCCAGTTACACTCTGTCCCAGTTACGCTCTGTCCCAGTTACGCTCTGTCCCAGTTACGCTCTGTCCCAGTTACGCTCTGTCCCAGTTACACTCTGTCCCAGTTACACTCTGTCCCACTTACACTCTGTCCCACTTACACTCTGTCCCAGTTACACTCTGTCCCAGTTACACTCTGTCCCACTTACACTCTGTCCCACTTACACTCTGTCCCAGTTACACTCTGTCCCACTTACACTCTGTCCCACTTACACTCTGTCCCACTTACACTCTGTCCCAGTACCGCTCTGTCCCAGTACCGCTCTGTCCCAGTACCGCTCTGTCCCAGTACCGCTCTGTCCCAGTACCGCTCTGTCCCAGTTACGCTCTGTCCCAGTTACGCTCTGTCCCAGTTACACTCTGTCCCAGTTACACTCTGTCCCAGTTACACTCTGTCCCAGTTACACTCTGTCCCAGTACCACTCTGTCCCAGTACCACTCTGTCCCAGTACCACTCTGTCCCAGTACCACTCTGTCCCAGCACCACTCTGTCCCAGCACCACTCTGTCCCAGTACCACTCTGTCCCAGTACCGCTCTGTCCCAGTACCGCTCTGTCCCAGTACCGCTCTGTCCCAGTTACACTCTGTCCCAGTTACACTCTGTCCCAGTTACACTCTGTCCCAGTTACACTCTGTCCCAGTTACGCTCTGTCCCAGTTACGCTCTGTCCCAGTTACGCTCTGTCCCAGTTACGCTCTGTCCCAGTTACGCTCTGTCCCAGTTACGCTCTGTCCCAGTTACGCTCTGTCCCAGTTACGCTCTGTCCCAGTTACACTCTGTCCCAGTTACACTCTGTCCCAGTTACACTCTGTCCCAGTTACACTCTGTCCCACTTACACTCTGTCCCAGTTACACTCTGTCCCACTTACACTCTGTCCCACTTACACTCTGTCCCACTTACACTCTGTCCCACTTACACTCTGTCCCACTTACACTCTGTCCCACTTACACTCTGTCCCAGTTCCGCTCTGTCCCAGTACCGCTCTGTCCCAGTACCGCTCTGTCCCAGTACCGCTCTGTCCCAGTACCGCTCTGTCCCAGTTACACTCTGTCCCAGTTACACTCTGTCCCAGTTACACTCTGTCCCAGTTACACTCTGTCCCAGTTACGCTCTGTCCCAGTTACGCTCTGTCCCAGTTACGCTCTGTCCCAGTTACGCTCTGTCCCAGTTACACTCTGTCCCAGTTACACTCTGTCCCAGTTACACTCTGTCCCAGTTACACTCTGTCCCAGTACCGCTCTGTCCCAGTTACATTCTGTCCCAGTTACACTCTGTCCCAGTTACACTCTGTCCCAGTTACGCTCTGTCCCAGTTACGCTCTGTCCCAGTTACGCTCTGTCCCAGTTACGCTCTGTCCCAGTTACGCTCTGTCCCAGTTACGCTCTGTCCCAGTTACGCTCTGTCCCAGTTACGCTCTGTCCCAGTTACGCTCTGTCCCAGTTACACTCTGTCCCAGTTACACTCTGTCCCAGTTACACTCTGCCCCAGTTACACTCTGTCCCAGTTACACTCTGTCCCAGTACCACTCTGTCCCAGTACCACTCTGTCCCAGTTACACTCTGTCCCAGTACCACTCTGTCCCAGTACCACTCTGTCCCAGTACCACTCTGTCCCAGTCCCGCTCTGTCCCAGTCCCGCTCTGTCCCAGTACCACTCTGTCCCAGTACCACTCTGTCCCAGTACCACTCTGTCCCAGTACCACTCTGTCCCAATACCACTCTGTCCCAGTACCACTCTGTCCCAGTACCACTCTGTCCCAGTACCACTCTGTCCCAGTTACACTCTGTCCCAGTTACGCTCTGTCCCAGTTACGCTCTGTCCCAGTTACGCTCTGTCCCAGTTACGCTCTGTCCCAGTTACGCTCTGTCCCAGTTACGCTCTGTCCCAGTTACACTCTGTCCCAGTTACTCTCTGTCCCACTTACACTCTGTCCCACTTACACTCTGTCCCAGTTACACTCTGTCCCACTTACACTCTGTCCCAGTTACACTCTGTCCCAGTTACACTCTGTCCCAGTTACACTCTGTCCCACTTACACTCTGTCCCACTTACACTCTGTCCCAGTTACACTCTGTCCCACTTACACTCTGTCCCACTTACACTCTGTCCCACTTACACTCTGTCCCACTTACACTCTGTCCCACTTACACTCTGTCCCACTTACACTCTGTCCCACTTACACTCTGTCCCACTTACACTCTGTCCCAGTTCCGCTCTGTCCCAGTACCGCTCTGTCCCAGTACCGCTCTGTCCCAGTACCGCTCTGTCCCAGTACCGCTCTGTCCCAGTTACACTCTGTCCCAGTTACGCTCTGTCCCAGTTACGCTCTGTCCCAGTTACGCTCTGTCCCAGTTACGCTCTGTCCCAGTTACGCTCTGTCCCAGTTACGCTCTGTCCCAGTTACACTCTGTCCCAGTTACACTCTGTCCCAGTTACACTCTGCCCCAGTTACACTCTGTCCCAGTTACGCTCTGTCCCAGTTACACTCTGTCCCAGTTACACTCTGTCCCAGTTACACTCTGCCCCAGTTACACTCTGTCCCAGTTACACTCTGTCCCAGTTACACTCTGTCCCAGTACCGCTCTGTCCCAGTTACATTCTGTCCCAGTTACACTCTGTCCCAGTTACACTCTGTCCCAGTTACGCTCTGTCCCAGTACCGCTCTGTCCCAGTACCGCTCTGTCCCACTTACACTCTGTCCCAGTACCGCTCTGTCCCAGTACCGCTCTGTCCCAGTACCGCTCTGTCCCAGTACCGCTCTGTCCCAGTACTGCTCTGTCCCAGTACCACTCTGTCCCAGTACCACTCTGTCCCAGTACCGCTCTGTCCCAGTACCGCTCTGTCCCAGTACCGCTCTGTCCCAGTACCGCTCTGTCCCAGTACCGCTCTGTCCCAGTTACGCTCTGTCCCAGTTACACTCTGTCCCAGTTACACTCTGTCCCAGTTACACTCTGTCCCAGTTACACTCTGTCCCAGTACCACTCTGTCCCAGTACCACTCTGTCCCTGTACCACTCTGTCCCAGTACCACTCTGTCCCAGCACCACTCTGTCCCAGTACCACTCTGTCCCAGTACCGCTCTGTCCCAGTACCGCTCTGTCCCAGTACCGCTCTGTCCCAGTTACACTCTGTCCCAGTTACACTCTGTCCCAGTTACACTCTGTCCCAGTTACACTCTGTCCCAGTTACGCTCTGTCCCAGTTACGCTCTGTCCCAGTTACACTCTGTCCCAGTTACACTCTGTCCCAGTTACACTCTGTCCCAGTTACACTCTGTCCCAGTACCACTCTGTCCCAGTACCACTCTGTCCCTGTACCACTCTGTCCCAGTACCACTCTGTCCCAGTACCACTCTGTCCCAGTACCGCTCTGTCCCAGTACCGCTCTGTCCCAGTACCGCTCTGTCCCAGTTACACTCTGTCCCAGTTACACTCTGTCCCAGTTACACTCTGTCCCAGTTACACTCTGTCCCAGTTACGCTCTGTCCCAGTTACGCTCTGTCCCAGTTACGCTCTGTCCCAGTTACACTCTGTCCCAGTTACACTCTGTCCCAGTTACACTCTGTCCCAGTACCGCTCTGTCCCAGTTACATTCTGTCCCAGTTACACTCTGTCCCAGTTACACTCTGTCCCAGTTACGCTCTGTCCCAGTTACGCTCTGTCCCAGTTACGCTCTGTCCCAGTTACGCTCTGTCCCAGTTACGCTCTGTCCCAGTTACGCTCTGTCCCAGTTACGCTCTGTCCCAGTTACGCTCTGTCCCAGTTACGCTCTGTCCCAGTTACGCTCTGTCCCAGTTACGCTCTGTCCCAGTTACGCTCTGTCCCAGTTACACTCTGTCCCAGTTACACTCTGTCCCAGTTACACTCTGCCCCAGTTACACTCTGTCCCAGTTACACTCTGTCCCAGTACCACTCTGTCCCAGTACCACTCTGTCCCAGTTACACTCTGTCCCAGTACCACTCTGTCCCAGTACCACTCTGTCCCAGTCCCGCTCTGTCCCAGTCCCGCTCTGTCCCAGTACCACTCTGTCCCAGTACCACTCTGTCCCAGTACCACTCTGTCCCAGTACCACTCTGTCCCAGTACCACTCTGTCCCAGTACCACTCTGTCCCAGTACCACTCTGTCCCAGTTACACTCTGTCCCAGTTACGCTCTGTCCCAGTTACGCTCTGTCCCAGTTACGCTCTGTCCCAGTTACGCTCTGTCCCAGTTACGCTCTGTCCCAGTTACGCTCTGTCCCAGTTACACTCTGTCCCACTTACACTCTGTCCCACTTACACTCTGTCCCACTTACACTCTGTCCCAGTTACACTCTGTCCCAGTTACACTCTGTCCCAGTTACACTCTGTCCCACTTACACTCTGTCCCACTTACACTCTGTCCCAGTTACACTCTGTCCCACTTACACTCTGTCCCACTTACACTCTGTCCCACTTACACTCTGTCCCACTTACACTCTGTCCCACTTACACTCTGTCCCACTTACACTCTGTCCCAGTTCCGCTCTGTCCCAGTACCGCTCTGTCCCAGTACCGCTCTGTCCCAGTACCGCTCTGTCCCAGTACCGCTCTGTCCCAGTTACACTCTGTCCCAGTTACGCTCTGTCCCAGTTACGCTCTGTCCCAGTTACGCTCTGTCCCAGTTACGCTCTGTCCCAGTTACGCTCTGTCCCAGTTACACTCTGTCCCAGTTACACTCTGTCCCAGTTACACTCTGCCCCAGTTACACTCTGTCCCAGTTACGCTCTGTCCCAGTTACACTCTGTCCCAGTTACACTCTGTCCCAGTTACACTCTGCCCCAGTTACACTCTGTCCCAGTTACACTCTGTCCCAGTTACACTCTGTCCCAGTACCGCTCTGTCCCAGTTACATTCTGTCCCAGTTACACTCTGTCCCAGTTACACTCTGTCCCAGTTACGCTCTGTCCCAGTACCGCTCTGTCCCAGTACCGCTCTGTCCCAGTACCGCTCTGTCCCACTTACACTCTGTCCCAGTTACACTCTGTCCCAGTACCACTCTGTCCCAGTACCACTCTGTCCCTGTACCACTCTGTCCCAGTACCACTCTGTCCCAGCACCACTCTGTCCCAGTACCACTCTGTCCCAGTACCGCTCTGTCCCAGTACCGCTCTGTCCCAGTACCGCTCTGTCCCAGTACCGCTCTGTCCCAGTTACACTCTGTCCCAGTTACACTCTGTCCCAGTTACACTCTGTCCCAGTTACACTCTGTCCCAGTTACGCTCTGTCCCAGTTACACTCTGTCCCAGTTACGCTCTGTCCCAGTTACGCTCTGTCCCAGTTACGCTCTGTCCCAGTTACGCTCTGTCCCAGTTACACTCTGTCCCAGTTACACTCTGTCCCACTTACACTCTGTCCCAGTACCACTCTGTCCCAGTACCACTCTGTCCCAGTTACACTCTGTCCCAGTTACACTCTGTCCCAGTTACGCTCTGTCCCAGTTACACTCTGTCCCAGTTACGCTCTGTCCCAGTTACGCTCTGTCCCAGTTACGCTCTGTCCCAGTTACGCTCTGTCCCAGTTACGCTCTGTCCCAGTTACACTCTGTCCCAGTTACACTCTGTCCCACTTACACTCTGTCCCACTTACACTCTGTCCCAGTTACACTCTGTCCCACTTACACTCTGTCCCAGTTACACTCTGTCCCAGTTACACTCTGTCCCACTTACACTCTGTCCCACTTACACTCTGTCCCACTTACACTCTGTCCCACTTACACTCTGTCCCACTTACACTCTGTCCCAGTACCGCTCTGTCCCAGTACCGCTCTGTCCCAGTACCGCTCTGTCCCAGTACCGCTCTGTCCCAGTACCGCTCTGTCCCAGTACCGCTCTGTCCCAGTTACACTCTGTCCCAGTTACACTCTGTCCCAGTTACGCTCTGTCCCAGTTACGCTCTGTCCCAGTTACGCTCTGTCCCAGTTACGCTCTGTCCCAGTTAC
Organism: Amblyomma americanum; assembly: GCF_052857255.1. Lineage (NCBI taxonomy): Eukaryota > Metazoa > Arthropoda > Arachnida > Ixodida > Ixodidae > Amblyomma > Amblyomma americanum. The sequence continues at coordinate 99,509,539 of NC_135499.1, read as the reverse complement.
GCTCTGTCCCAGTTACGCTCTGTCCCAGTTACGCTCTGTCCCAGTTACGCTCTGTCCCAGTTACACTCTGTCCCAGTTACACTCTGTCCCAGTACCACTCTGTCCCAGTACCACTCTGTCCCAGTACCACTCTGTCCCAGTTACACTCTGTCCCAGTTACACTCTGTCCCAGTTACACTCTGTCCCAGTTACACACTTTCCCAGTTACACTCTGTCCCAGTTACACCCTGTCCCAGTTACGCTCTGTCCCAGTTACGCTCTGTCCCAGTTACGTTCTGTCCCAGTTACGCTCTGTCCCAGTTACGCTCTGTCCCAGTTACGCTCTGTCCCAGTTACGCTCTGTCCCAGTCTTAGTGCCTTAATACAGCACGCTGGATAGATTCTGTATGAGTCACTGGTACACAATATCCGTGTCGCTTGGCTTCTGTTGTTTTATAGGACAAATATCTCAATATAAATTTAGGATTTTTAATCGAATCAGTAAAGCTATACTGAGCTTCCCAAGCTACTCCTGGCCGGATACTCGGCTTATTAACGGTGAAATGCTTGGGAAATTGGTCTTTGACCTTACCTTCAGAAAACGAAAAATACCTTGTGCCATGGCGCTGTGTGGCTGCAGATGCCATTGCTCCATAAAAATTCATCATCATCATAATCATCATCCATCATCCATCATCCATCATCTATCATCTATCATCTATCATCAATCATCAATCATCAATCATCAATCATCAATCATCAATCATCAATCATCTATCATCTATCATCTATCATCTATCATCTATCATCTATCATCTATCATCTATCATCTATCATCTATCGTCTATCGTCTATCGTCTATCGTCTATCGTCTATCGTCTATCGTCTATCTTCTATCTTCTATCTTCTATCGTCTATCGTCTGTCGTCTGTCGTCTGTCGTCTGTCGTCTGTCGTCTGTCGTCTGTCGTCTGTCGTCTGTCGTCTGTCGTCTGTCGTCTGTCGTTTGTCGTTTGTCGTTTGTCGTCTGTCGTCTGTCGTTTGTCGTTTGTCGTTTGTCGTCTGTCGTAATTTGCAATTTATCAAACATTGACCATTTCAAACATGTGTGCCGCGGTCGCAATGCAGTCTTTCGAAATTTTACTGTAATCACATGCACCTTTTTCTTCAGCTGTAAACTGATGCCACTACAGAAAATCTTAACATTGCATACAATCGGCAGTGCAAGTTACTGCTGGATAAAACTCTTGGGTCGGCATGTAATTTCGACCTCTAGAATGGTCTGTTTCGGAAACTGTATAATTAAATACTTTTGTTCAGCGAATATGGCTTATTTTCCTCTTGTGTCTCCACTGTTCAGTTAATAAAAAATACAACGAATTCATTTCACAGTTTAAGGCAAACCCTTTATAAGCAAAAAAGCAAACAAAGTATACTGTGTGAATACAGGGCTTTTCTTATTCGGGTAAAATCCGATTTTGTGTGTTAAAGATTTATTTAAAACAATTTTCTTGCTGAAAAATAAGCCCTCTAAAATACTTACTTTTCTTGTGCCCAAACTGATTATACGGTACGAAAAGTACGGTATTATCAGGTTGTGCTCATCTCAAAGGGATACTCTCTCAACTGATAATATTAAGTTTATTTCCAGGCTTTTTACTTGCGACGGTGTTTAATTTGAATCAAATGCCGAACATCTTTATTTGCAGATGAAAGCCGAAAACACAGGCACTCATGAGAGGCTCATGAACAAAAAATAGCACAAAAGGACACGAGAGACGCGCTATAGCGCTTCATCGTTCCTTTTCCGTCCTTCGTGTTCCTTTAATAATTTCGACCACCTTAAACGTGCACTGACATCGCACAGCACACGGGCGCCTTAGCGTTTTTCCTCCATAAAAATGCAGCCGCCGCGGTCGGGTTCGAACCCGGGAACGACGCAACGACGCAGCGTGTTCGCGCTTCCCGCCATTGTAGGAGCTGCCATCTTCCGACGGAACTGCGAAGACGGGACTGTTGTCGCCACATCGCGTGGGCGTTGATCTTGGCTGGCCTAATCACTTTGGCAGCAGCGGCGACGGAGGCCGGACGTTAATGCGACGTGCTTCTGTATTCACAGGTTGGTGGAATACCTCTTGGTTTTTCAGTAGAATAAGCCTATGCGCTCCTACCGCTGCTGCTGCCAAAAAGTGTGCTGTGACGTTCTTGTGTCTTCCTTTGATTGCCTTGGATGGTCGTGTTAGCACAGCATTTCACTGCTGCCACTGAACAGTAACATGAATAGAAGTAATAGTGAACAGCATGGTGATTTTGCAGCAACCATTACAGAGAAGCAGCCTAATAGTATAAAAAGTTGTAAAAGTCCTTACAGATCTGGTAGTAAGGCTTGATATGTTTGCCAAAGAAATGAAGAGCGATGTAGCAAAAGTGACGAGTTCAAATGCCGAGATGAGAAAGGAACTTGCCGACGCCTGTGAATCCATGAACCATATAAACAGTGTATTTGAGAATTTCAGAAAGAATGTTGAAGGCTTCCGTCAAGAGCTTGAAGAGGTGAAGAGTCAGAACGCCAGTAGCAAAATAGAAACCGAACGGCTAAGCGAAGAACTCAGAGAAGCCAGGAAGGAGAATGTGGAACTAAAGCAGTATAGCAGGAGCAAGAACGTTGAAATTCGGGGGCTACCTATGGTTAAAGACGAAGACCTGCGGAAGGCGGTTGGGGACATTGCGCTCAACCTTGGTGCCTCTGTCTCGGAGGGTGACATCGATGTGGTTCACCGTGTGCGGTCGAAAGATAAGGGTAAACCTAACGTTATTGTGAAGTTTTGTACTAAGACTGCCCGAAATAGATTGATTGCTGCTGCTAGGAAGAAAAGGATCAATTCCGGGGATCTGGGATTCGAGGGCGAAGAGCCAGTGTATATTAATGAGCATCTCTGTGATCACCAAAGCCCGTCAACTCAAGAAAGACAAAGGCTGGAAGTTCATTTGGGTGGAACAAGGGAAAATCTTGATGAGGAAAGTGGAAAAGTCGTCTGTCCTACACATTGCGTCAGAGGACGACTTAGGGAGAGTAGACTGACCGAATCAAGGGTAGCATCTTGTTTTGTGTTCTTTGTTTTTTTTAAAGGCAGAAAATGCCGTACACTATTTCTCAAATAGACCAACTGATAGAAAACGGGGACACATTCTCAATTCTACACTGTAATGTTCGAAGCCTACGTAAAAACCTCAATGAATTGACTGGATATATTTCTCGCCATAAGTCTACTTTCGATTTAATTGCTTTAAGTGAAACTTGGTTGAGGAAAAATGAGACCATTTCAATCCCCGGCTATAAATTATTGTCACTCCCACTGTCACTCCCACTGATCTGAGTAGAAGGCTTGAATGCTATCATTTGAGCGTATTTATTTGACAACAGGGTTTTATGTGCGAACCATGAATTATGAGGCACGAGGTAGCGAAGCTGTTTGGTTTGAATCCGACAGCCTGTGGTTATATAAGGTGGCGTGAGATTTCAGCACATTCTTTTTTCGGCTCCATAAAAATGTGATCCGCCCTATCGTTTTCCAATCCCAGACAGATGTTCAGGAACCGAACGCAAGTAACAGTGCGCTACACAGTTTAGATTTAAGCGAGAAATGTAATTTCGTTGGAGGGGAGGTACTAAAAATGTGTAAGTCAATTTGTACGGATGAATTTTATTCAATTCATTTATCTTTCAGAGCGGTTACAAAGACAACTCTGAGCCTTTAGCCCTCTTCACGGACAGTGACGAGACAGTCGGGCCACAAGTCCGCAGTCATTTCTGGCTCGTCAAGGGTTCGTGGCACTGTGTGCCAGGTTTACAGGGAGTTGGCCTTATCCAACACATTCTATATCGAGCCGAAAGGGGGCGGTACAAGTACTTAAGAATCGTTTTGGTGCAAATTTCAAAGAAAAAAATCTATGTCCATTGAAACAATCGCGAGTAAGTACTCACTTTTAGAAAACACTATTTTAAATAGGAACGTTGCCACAGCTTTATTATGCATTCCTGAGTTACGACAATGGTTAGCTGGTGGTGGTAGTAGTGGTACATCGGTTGAAAGAAGAAAAGCAAAAAAGAGAAAAGGATGAGTTACGCTCTGTCCCAGTTACGCTCTGTCCCAGTTACGCTCTGTCCCAGTTACGCTCTGTCCCAGTTACGCTCTGTCCCAGTTACACTCTGTCCCAGTTACACTCTGTCCCAGTTACACTCTGTCCCAGTACCACTCTGTCCCAGTACCACTCTGTCCCAGTACCACTCTGTCCCAGTACCACTCTGTCCCAGTACCACTCTGTCCCAGTTACACTCTGTCCCAGTTACACTCTGTCCCAGTTACACTCTGTCCCAGTTACACTCTGTCCCAGTACCACTCTGTCCCAGTACCACTCTGTCCCAGTACCACTCTGTCCCAGTACCACTCTGTCCCAGTACCGCTCTGTCCCAGTTACACTCTGTCCCAGTTACACTCTGTCCCAGTTACACTCTGTCCCAGTTACGCTCTGTCCCAGTTACGCTCTGTCCCAGTTACGCTCTGTCCCAGTTACACTCTGTCCCAGTTACACTCTGTCCCAGTTACACTCTGTCCCACTTACACTCTGTCCCAGTTACACTCTGTCCCAGTTACACTCTGTCCCACTTACACTCTGTCCCACTTACACTCTGTCCCAGTTACACTCTGTCCCACTTACACTCTGTCCCACTTACACTCTGTCCCACTTACACTCTGTCCCAGTACCGCTCTGTCCCAGTACCGCTCTGTCCCAGTACCGCTCTGTCCCAGTACCGCTCTGTCCCAGTACCGCTCTGTCCCACTTACACTCTGTCCCAGTACCGCTCTGTCCCAGTACCGCTCTGTCCCAGTACCGCTCTGTCCCAGTACCGCTCTGTCCCAGTACCGCTCTGTCCCAGTACCGCTCTGTCCCAGTACCACTCTGTCCCAGTACCACTCTGTCCCAGTACCGCTCTGTCCCAGTTACACTCTGTCCCAGTTACACTCTGTCCCAGTTACGCTCTGTCCCAGTTACGCTCTGTCCCAGTTACGCTCTGTCCCAGTTACGCTCTGTCCCAGTTACACTCTGTCCCAGTTACACTCTGTCCCAGTTACACTCTGTCCCACTTACACTCTGTCCCAGTTACACTCTGTCCCAGTTACACTCTGTCCCACTTACACTCTGTCCCACTTACACTCTGTCCCAGTTACACTCTGTCCCACTTACACTCTGTCCCACTTACACTCTGTCCCAGTACCGCTCTGTCCCAGTACCGCTCTGTCCCAGTACCGCTCTGTCCCAGTACCGCTCTGTCCCAGTACCGCTCTGTCCCAGTTACGCTCTGTCCCAGTTACGCTCTGTCCCAGTTACACTCTGTCCCAGTTACACTCTGTCCCAGTTACACTCTGTCCCAGTACCACTCTGTCCCAGTACCACTCTGTCCCAGTACCACTCTGTCCCAGTACCACTCTGTCCCAGCACCACTCTGTCCCAGCACCACTCTGTCCCAGTACCACTCTGTCCCAGTACCGCTCTGTCCCAGTACCGCTCTGTCCCAGTTACACTCTGTCCCAGTTACACTCTGTCCCAGTTACACTCTGTCCCAGTTAAACTCTGTCCCAGTTACGCTCTGTCCCAGTTACGCTCTGTCCCAGTTACGCTCTGTCCCAGTTACGCTCTGTCCCAGTTACGCTCTGTCCCAGTTACGCTCTGTCCCAGTTACACTCTGTCCCAGTTACACTCTGTCCCACTTACACTCTGTCCCACTTACACTCTGTCCCAGTTACACTCTGTCCCACTTACACTCTGTCCCAGTTACACTCTGTCCCAGTTACACTCTGTCCCACTTACACTCTGTCCCACTTACACTCTGTCCCACTTACACTCTGTCCCACTTACACTCTGTCCCAGTTCCGCTCTGTCCCAGTACCGCTCTGTCCCAGTACCGCTCTGTCCCAGTACCGCTCTGTCCCAGTACCGCTCTGTCCCAGTTACACTCTGTCCCAGTTACACTCTGTCCCAGTTACACTCTGTCCCAGTTACACTCTGTCCCAGTTACGCTCTGTCCCAGTTACGCTCTGTCCCAGTTACGCTCTGTCCCAGTTACGCTCTGTCCCAGTTACACTCTGTCCCAGTTACACTCTGTCCCAGTTACACTCTGTCCCAGTTACACTCTGTCCCAGTACCGCTCTGTCCCAGTTACATTCTGTCCCAGTTACACTCTGTCCCAGTTACACTCTGTCCCAGTTACGCTCTGTCCCAGTTACGCTCTGTCCCAGTTACGCTCTGTCCCAGTTACGCTCTGTCCCAGTTACGCTCTGTCCCAGTTACGCTCTGTCCCAGTTACGCTCTGTCCCAGTTACGCTCTGTCCCAGTTACACTCTGTCCCAGTTACACTCTGTCCCAGTTACACTCTGCCCCAGTTACACTCTGTCCCAGTTACACTCTGTCCCAGTACCACTCTGTCCCAGTACCACTCTGTCCCAGTTACACTCTGTCCCAGTACCACTCTGTCCCAGTACCACTCTGTCCCAGTACCACTCTGTCCCAGTCCCGCTCTGTCCCAGTCCCGCTCTGTCCCAGTACCACTCTGTCCCAGTACCACTCTGTCCCAGTACCACTCTGTCCCAGTACCACTCTGTCCCAATACCACTCTGTCCCAGTACCACTCTGTCCCAGTACCACTCTGTCCCAGTACCACTCTGTCCCAGTTACACTCTGTCCCAGTTACGCTCTGTCCCAGTTACGCTCTGTCCCAGTTACGCTCTGTCCCAGTTACGCTCTGTCCCAGTTACGCTCTGTCCCAGTTACGCTCTGTCCCAGTTACACTCTGTCCCAGTTACTCTCTGTCCCACTTACACTCTGTCCCACTTACACTCTGTCCCAGTTACACTCTGTCCCACTTACACTCTGTCCCAGTTACACTCTGTCCCAGTTACACTCTGTCCCATTTACACTCTGTCCCACTTACACTCTGTCCCACTTACACTCTGTCCCAGTTACACTCTGTCCCACTTACACTCTGTCCCACTTACACTCTGTCCCACTTACACTCTGTCCCACTTACACTCTGTCCCACTTACACTCTGTCCCACTTACACTCTGTCCCACTTACACTCTGTCCCACTTACACTCTGTCCCAGTTCCGCTCTGTCCCAGTACCGCTCTGTCCCAGTACCGCTCTGTCCCAGTACCGCTCTGTCCCAGTACCGCTCTGTCCCAGTTACACTCTGTCCCAGTTACGCTCTGTCCCAGTTACGCTCTGTCCCAGTTACGCTCTGTCCCAGTTACGCTCTGTCCCAGTTACGCTCTGTCCCAGTTACGCTCTGTCCCAGTTACACTCTGTCCCAGTTACACTCTGTCCCAGTTACACTCTGCCCCAGTTACACTCTGTCCCAGTTACGCTCTGTCCCAGTTACACTCTGTCCCAGTTACACTCTGTCCCAGTTACACTCTGCCCCAGTTACACTCTGTCCCAGTTACACTCTGTCCCAGTTACACTCTGTTCCAGTACCGCTCTGTCCCAGTTACATTCTGTCCCAGTTACACTCTGTCCCAGTTACACTCTGTCCCAGTTACGCTCTGTCCCAGTACCGCTCTGTCCCAGTACCGCTCTGTCCCAGTACCGCTCTGTCCCACTTACACTCTGTCCCAGTACCGCTCTGTCCCAGTACCGCTCTGTCCCAGTACCGCTCTGTCCCAGTACCGCTCTGTCCCAGTACTGCTCTGTCCCAGTACCACTCTGTCCCAGTACCACTCTGTCCCAGTACCGCTCTGTCCCAGTACCGCTCTGTCCCAGTACCGCTCTGTCCCAGTACCGCTCTGTCCCAGTACCGCTCTGTCCCAGTTACGCTCTGTCCCAGTTACACTCTGTCCCAGTTACACTCTGTCCCAGTTACACTCTGTCCCAGTTACACTCTGTCCCAGTACCACTCTGTCCCAGTACCACTCTGTCCCTGTACCACTCTGTCCCAGTACCACTCTGTCCCAGCACCACTCTGTCCCAGTACCACTCTGTCCCAGTACCGCTCTGTCCCAGTACCGCTCTGTCCCAGTACCGCTCTGTCCCAGTTACACTCTGTCCCAGTTACACTCTGTCCCAGTTACACTCTGTCCCAGTTACACTCTGTCCCAGTTACGCTCTGTCCCAGTTACGCTCTGTCCCAGTTACACTCTGTCCCAGTTACACTCTGTCCCAGTTACACTCTGTCCCAGTTACACTCTGTCCCAGTACCACTCTGTCCCAGTACCACTCTGTCCCTGTACCACTCTGTCCCAGTACCACTCTGTCCCAGCACCACTCTGTCCCAGTACCACTCTGTCCCAGTACCGCTCTGTCCCAGTACCGCTCTGTCCCAGTACCGCTCTGTCCCAGTTACACTCTGTCCCAGTTACACTCTGTCCCAGTTACACTCTGTCCCAGTTACACTCTGTCCCAGTTACGCTCTGTCCCAGTTACGCTCTGTCCCAGTTACGCTCTGTCCCAGTTACACTCTGTCCCAGTTACACTCTGTCCCAGTTACACTCTGTCCCAGTACCGCTCTGTCCCAGTTACATTCTGTCCCAGTTACACTCTGTCCCAGTTACACTCTGTCCCAGTTACGCTCTGTCCCAGTTACGCTCTGTCCCAGTTACGCTCTGTCCCAGTTACGCTCTGTCCCAGTTACGCTCTGTCCCAGTTACGCTCTGTCCCAGTTACGCTCTGTCCCAGTTACGCTCTGTCCCAGTTACGCTCTGTCCCAGTTACGCTCTGTCCCAGTTACGCTCTGTCCCAGTTACGCTCTGTCCCAGTTACACTCTGTCCCAGTTACACTCTGTCCCAGTTACACTCTGCCCCAGTTACACTCTGTCCCAGTTACACTCTGTCCCAGTACCACTCTGTCCCAGTACCACTCTGTCCCAGTTACACTCTGTCCCAGTACCACTCTGTCCCAGTACCACTCTGTCCCAGTACCACTCTGTCCCAGTCCCGCTCTGTCCCAGTCCCGCTCTGTCCCAGTACCACTCTGTCCCAGTACCACTCTGTCCCAGTACCACTCTGTCCCAGTACCACTCTGTCCCAGTACCACTCTGTCCCAGTACCACTCTGTCCCAGTACCACTCTGTCCCAGTTACACTCTGTCCCAGTTACGCTCTGTCCCAGTTACGCTCTGTCCCAGTTACGCTCTGTCCCAGTTACGCTCTGTCCCAGTTACGCTCTGTCCCAGTTACGCTCTGTCCCAGTTACACTCTGTCCCACTTACACTCTGTCCCACTTACACTCTGTCCCACTTACACTCTGTCCCAGTTACACTCTGTCCCAGTTACACTCTGTCCCAGTTACACTCTGTCCCACTTACACTCTGTCCCACTTACACTCTGTCCCAGTTACACTCTGTCCCACTTACACTCTGTCCCACTTACACTCTGTCCCACTTACACTCTGTCCCACTTACACTCTGTCCCACTTACACTCTGTCCCACTTACACTCTGTCCCAGTTCCGCTCTGTCCCAGTACCGCTCTGTCCCAGTACCGCTCTGTCCCAGTACCGCTCTGTCCCAGTACCGCTCTGTCCCAGTTACGCTCTGTCCCAGTTACGCTCTGTCCCAGTTACGCTCTGTCCCAGTTACGCTCTGTCCCAGTTACGCTCTGTCCCAGTTACGCTCTGTCCCAGTTACGCTCTGTCCCAGTTACACTCTGTCCCAGTTACACTCTGTCCCAGTTACACTCTGCCCCAGTTACACTCTGTCCCAGTTACGCTCTGTCCCAGTTACACTCTGTCCCAGTTACACTCTGTCCCAGTTACACTCTGCCCCAGTTACACTCTGTCCCAGTTACACTCTGTCCCAGTTACACTCTGTCCCAGTACCGCTCTGTCCCAGTTACATTCTGTCCCAGTTACACTCTGTCCCAGTTACACTCTGTCCCAGTTACGCTCTGTCCCAGTACCGCTCTGTCCCAGTACCGCTCTGTCCCAGTACCGCTCTGTCCCACTTACACTCTGTCCCAGTTACACTCTGTCCCAGTACCACTCTGTCCCAGTACCACTCTGTCCCTGTACCACTCTGTCCCAGTACCACTCTGTCCCAGCACCACTCTGTCCCAGTACCACTCTGTCCCAGTACCGCTCTGTCCCAGTACCGCTCTGTCCCAGTACCGCTCTGTCCCAGTACCGCTCTGTCCCAGTTACACTCTGTCCCAGTTACACTCTGTCCCAGTTACACTCTGTCCCAGTTACACTCTGTCCCAGTTACGCTCTGTCCCAGTTACACTCTGTCCCAGTTACGCTCTGTCCCAGTTACGCTCTGTCCCAGTTACGCTCTGTCCCAGTTACGCTCTGTCCCAGTTACACTCTGTCCCAGTTACACTCTGTCCCACTTACACTCTGTCCCAGTACCACTCTGTCCCAGTACCACTCTGTCCCAGTTACACTCTGTCCCAGTTACACTCTGTCCCAGTTACGCTCTGTCCCAGTTACACTCTGTCCCAGTTACGCTCTGTCCCAGTTACGCTCTGTCCCAGTTACGCTCTGTCCCAGTTACGCTCTGTCCCAGTTACGCTCTGTCCCAGTTACACTCTGTCCCAGTTACACTCTGTCCCACTTACACTCTGTCCCACTTACACTCTGTCCCAGTTACACTCTGTCCCACTTACACTCTGTCCCAGTTACACTCTGTCCCAGTTACACTCTGTCCCACTTACACTCTGTCCCACTTACACTCTGTCCCACTTACACTCTGTCCCACTTACACTCTGTCCCACTTACACTCTGTCCCAGTACCGCTCTGTCCCAGTACCGCTCTGTCCCAGTACCGCTCTGTCCCAGTACCGCTCTGTCCCAGTACCGCTCTGTCCCAGTACCGCTCTGTCCCAGTTACACTCTGTCCCAGTTACACTCTGTCCCAGTTACGCTCTGTCCCAGTTACGCTCTGTCCCAGTTACGCTCTGTCCCAGTTACGCTCTGTCCCAGTTACGCTCTGTCCCAGTTACGCTCTGTCCCAGTTACGCTCTGTCCCAGTTACACTCTGTCCCAGTTACACTCTGTCCCAGTACCACTCTGTCCCAGTACCACTCTGTCCCAGTACCACTCTGTCCCAGTTACACTCTGTCCCAGTTACACTCTGTCCCAGTTACACTCTGTCCCAGTTACACACTTTCCCAGTTACACTCTGTCCCAGTTACACCCTGTCCCAGTTACGCTCTGTCCCAGTTACGCTCTGTCCCAGTTACGTTCTGTCCCAGTTACGCTCTGTCCCAGTTACGCTCTGTCCCAGTTACGCTCTGTCCCAGTTACGCTCTGTCCCAGTCTTAGTGCCTTAATACAGCACGCTGGATAGATTCTGTATGAGTCACTGGTACACAATATCCGTGTCGCTTGGCTTCTGTTGTTTTATAGGACAAATATCTCAATATAAATTTAGGATTTTTAATCGAATCAGTAAAGCTATACTGAGCTTCCCAAGCTACTCCTGGCCGGATACTCGGCTTATTAACGGTGAAATGCTTGGGAAATTGGTCTTTGACCTTACCTTCAGAAAACGAAAAATACCTTGTGCCATGGCGCTGTGTGGCTGCAGATGCCATTGCTCCATAAAAATTCATCATCATCATAATCATCATCCATCATCCATCATCCATCATCTATCATCTATCATCTATCATCAATCATCAATCATCAATCATCAATCATCAATCATCAATCATCAATCATCTATCATCTATCATCTATCATCTATCATCTATCATCTATCATCTATCATCTATCATCTATCATCTATCGTCTATCGTCTATCGTCTATCGTCTATCGTCTATCGTCTATCGTCTATCTTCTATCTTCTATCTTCTATCGTCTATCGTCTGTCGTCTGTCGTCTGTCGTCTGTCGTCTGTCGTCTGTCGTCTGTCGTCTGTCGTCTGTCGTCTGTCGTCTGTCGTCTGTCGTTTGTCGTTTGTCGTTTGTCGTCTGTCGTCTGTCGTTTGTCGTTTGTCGTTTGTCGTCTGTCGTAATTTGCAATTTATCAAACATTGACCATTTCAAACATGTGTGCCGCGGTCGCAATGCAGTCTTTCGAAATTTTACTGTAATCACATGCACCTTTTTCTTCAGCTGTAAACTGATGCCACTACAGAAAATCTTAACATTGCATACAATCGGCAGTGCAAGTTACTGCTGGATAAAACTCTTGGGTCGGCATGTAATTTCGACCTCTAGAATGGTCTGTTTCGGAAACTGTATAATTAAATACTTTTGTTCAGCGAATATGGCTTATTTTCCTCTTGTGTCTCCACTGTTCAGTTAATAAAAAATACAACGAATTCATTTCACAGTTTAAGGCAAACCCTTTATAAGCAAAAAAGCAAACAAAGTATACTGTGTGAATACAGGGCTTTTCTTATTCGGGTAAAATCCGATTTTGTGTGTTAAAGATTTATTTAAAACAATTTTCTTGCTGAAAAATAAGCCCTCTAAAATACTTACTTTTCTTGTGCCCAAACTGATTATACGGTACGAAAAGTACGGTATTATCAGGTTGTGCTCATCTCAAAGGGATACTCTCTCAACTGATAATATTAAGTTTATTTCCAGGCTTTTTACTTGCGACGGTGTTTAATTTGAATCAAATGCCGAACATCTTTATTTGCAGATGAAAGCCGAAAACACAGGCACTCATGAGAGGCTCATGAACAAAAAATAGCACAAAAGGACACGAGAGACGCGCTATAGCGCTTCATCGTTCCTTTTCCGTCCTTCGTGTTCCTTTAATAATTTCGACCACCTTAAACGTGCACTGACATCGCACAGCACACGGGCGCCTTAGCGTTTTTCCTCCATAAAAATGCAGCCGCCGCGGTCGGGTTCGAACCCGGGAACGACGCAACGACGCAGCGTGTTCGCGCTTCCCGCCATTGTAGGAGCTGCCATCTTCCGACGGAACTGCGAAGACGGGACTGTTGTCGCCACATCGCGTGGGCGTTGATCTTGGCTGGCCTAATCACTTTGGCAGCAGCGGCGACGGAGGCCGGACGTTAATGCGACGTGCTTCTGTATTCACAGGTTGGTGGAATACCTCTTGGTTTTTCAGTAGAATAAGCCTATGCGCTCCTACCGCTGCTGCTGCCAAAAAGTGTGCTGTGACGTTCTTGTGTCTTCCTTTGATTGCCTTGGATGGTCGTGTTAGCACAGCATTTCACTGCTGCCACTGAACAGTAACATGAATAGAAGTAATAGTGAACAGCATGGTGATTTTGCAGCAACCATTACAGAGAAGCAGCCTAATAGTATAAAAAGTTGTAAAAGTCCTTACAGATCTGGTAGTAAGGCTTGATATGTTTGCCAAAGAAATGAAGAGCGATGTAGCAAAAGTGACGAGTTCAAATGCCGAGATGAGAAAGGAACTTGCCGACGCCTGTGAATCCATGAACCATATAAACAGTGTATTTGAGAATTTCAGAAAGAATGTTGAAGGCTTCCGTCAAGAGCTTGAAGAGGTGAAGAGTCAGAACGCCAGTAGCAAAATAGAAACCGAACGGCTAAGCGAAGAACTCAGAGAAGCCAGGAAGGAGAATGTGGAACTAAAGCAGTATAGCAGGAGCAAGAACGTTGAAATTCGGGGGCTACCTATGGTTAAAGACGAAGACCTGCGGAAGGCGGTTGGGGACATTGCGCTCAACCTTGGTGCCTCTGTCTCGGAGGGTGACATCGATGTGGTTCACCGTGTGCGGTCGAAAGATAAGGGTAAACCTAACGTTATTGTGAAGTTTTGTACTAAGACTGCCCGAAATAGATTGATTGCTGCTGCTAGGAAGAAAAGGATCAATTCCGGGGATCTGGGATTCGAGGGCGAAGAGCCAGTGTATATTAATGAGCATCTCTGTGATCACCAAAGCCCGTCAACTCAAGAAAGACAAAGGCTGGAAGTTCATTTGGGTGGAACAAGGGAAAATCTTGATGAGGAAAGTGGAAAAGTCGTCTGTCCTACACATTGCGTCAGAGGACGACTTAGGGAGAGTAGACTGACCGAATCAAGGGTAGCATCTTGTTTTGTGTTCTTTGTTTTTTTTAAAGGCAGAAAATGCCGTACACTATTTCTCAAATAGACCAACTGATAGAAAACGGGGACACATTCTCAATTCTACACTGTAATGTTCGAAGCCTACGTAAAAACCTCAATGAATTGACTGGATATATTTCTCGCCATAAGTCTACTTTCGATTTAATTGCTTTAAGTGAAACTTGGTTGAGGAAAAATGAGACCATTTCAATCCCCGGCTATAAATTATTGTCACTCCCACTGTCACTCCCACTGATCTGAGTAGAAGGCTTGAATGCTATCATTTGAGCGTATTTATTTGACAACAGGGTTTTATGTGCGAACCATGAATTATGAGGCACGAGGTAGCGAAGCTGTTTGGTTTGAATCCGACAGCCTGTGGTTATATAAGGTGGCGTGAGATTTCAGCACATTCTTTTTTCGGCTCCATAAAAATGTGATCCGCCCTATCGTTTTCCAATCCCAGACAGATGTTCAGGAACCGAACGCAAGTAACAGTGCGCTACACAGTTTAGATTTAAGCGAGAAATGTAATTTCGTTGGAGGGGAGGTACTAAAAATGTGTAAGTCAATTTGTACGGATGAATTTTATTCAATTCATTTATCTTTCAGAGCGGTTACAAAGACAACTCTGAGCCTTTAGCCCTCTTCACGGACAGTGACGAGACAGTCGGGCCACAAGTCCGCAGTCATTTCTGGCTCGTCAAGGGTTCGTGGCACTGTGTGCCAGGTTTACAGGGAGTTGGCCTTATCCAACACATTCTATATCGAGCCGAAAGGGGGCGGTACAAGTACTTAAGAATCGTTTTGGTGCAAATTTCAAAGAAAAAAATCTATGTCCATTGAAACAATCGCGAGTAAGTACTCACTTTTAGAAAACACTATTTTAAATAGGAACGTTGCCACAGCTTTATTATGCATTCCTGAGTTACGACAATGGTTAGCTGGTGGTGGTAGTAGTGGTACATCGGTTGAAAGAAGAAAAGCAAAAAAGAGAAAAGGATGAGTTACGCTCTGTCCCAGTTACGCTCTGTCCCAGTTACGCTCTGTCCCAGTTACGCTCTGTCCCAGTTACGCTCTGTCCCAGTTACACTCTGTCCCAGTTACACTCTGTCCCAGTTACACTCTGTCCCAGTACCACTCTGTCCCAGTACCACTCTGTCCCAGTACCACTCTGTCCCAGTACCACTCTGTCCCAGTACCACTCTGTCCCAGTTACACTCTGTCCCAGTTACACTCTGTCCCAGTTACACTCTGTCCCAGTTACACTCTGTCCCAGTACCACTCTGTCCCAGTACCACTCTGTCCCAGTACCACTCTGTCCCAGTACCACTCTGTCCCAGTACCGCTCTGTCCCAGTTACACTCTGTCCCAGTTACACTCTGTCCCAGTTACACTCTGTCCCAGTTACGCTCTGTCCCAGTTACGCTCTGTCCCAGTTACGCTCTGTCCCAGTTACACTCTGTCCCAGTTACACTCTGTCCCAGTTACACTCTGTCCCACTTACACTCTGTCCCAGTTACACTCTGTCCCAGTTACACTCTGTCCCACTTACACTCTGTCCCACTTACACTCTGTCCCAGTTACACTCTGTCCCACTTACACTCTGTCCCACTTACACTCTGTCCCACTTACACTCTGTCCCAGTACCGCTCTGTCCCAGTACCGCTCTGTCCCAGTACCGCTCTGTCCCAGTACCGCTCTGTCCCAGTACCGCTCTGTCCCACTTACACTCTGTCCCAGTACCGCTCTGTCCCAGTACCGCTCTGTCCCAGTACCGCTCTGTCCCAGTACCGCTCTGTCCCAGTACCGCTCTGTCCCAGTACCGCTCTGTCCCAGTACCACTCTGTCCCAGTACCACTCTGTCCCAGTACCGCTCTGTCCCAGTTACACTCTGTCCCAGTTACACTCTGTCCCAGTTACGCTCTGTCCCAGTTACGCTCTGTCCCAGTTACGCTCTGTCCCAGTTACGCTCTGTCCCAGTTACACTCTGTCCCAGTTACACTCTGTCCCAGTTACACTCTGTCCCACTTACACTCTGTCCCAGTTACACTCTGTCCCAGTTACACTCTGTCCCACTTACACTCTGTCCCACTTACACTCTGTCCCAGTTACACTCTGTCCCACTTACACTCTGTCCCACTTACACTCTGTCCCAGTACCGCTCTGTCCCAGTACCGCTCTGTCCCAGTACCGCTCTGTCCCAGTACCGCTCTGTCCCAGTACCGCTCTGTCCCAGTTACGCTCTGTCCCAGTTACGCTCTGTCCCAGTTACACTCTGTCCCAGTTACACTCTGTCCCAGTTACACTCTGTCCCAGTACCACTCTGTCCCAGTACCACTCTGTCCCAGTACCACTCTGTCCCAGTACCACTCTGTCCCAGCACCACTCTGTCCCAGCACCACTCTGTCCCAGTACCACTCTGTCCCAGTACCGCTCTGTCCCAGTACCGCTCTGTCCCAGTTACACTCTGTCCCAGTTACACTCTGTCCCAGTTACACTCTGTCCCAGTTACACTCTGTCCCAGTTACGCTCTGTCCCAGTTACGCTCTGTCCCAGTTACGCTCTGTCCCAGTTACGCTCTGTCCCAGTTACGCTCTGTCCCAGTTACGCTCTGTCCCAGTTACACTCTGTCCCACTTACACTCTGTCCCACTTACACTCTGTCCCAGTTACACTCTGTCCCACTTACACTCTGTCCCAGTTACACTCTGTCCCAGTTACACTCTGTCCCACTTACACTCTGTCCCACTTACACTCTGTCCCACTTACACTCTGTCCCACTTACACTCTGTCCCACTTACACTCTGTCCCACTTACACTCTGTCCCACTTACACTCTGTCCCACTTACACTCTGTCCCACTTACACTCTGTCCCACTTACACTCTGTCCCAGTTCCGCTCTGTCCCAGTACCGCTCTGTCCCAGTACCGCTCTGTCCCAGTACCGCTCTGTCCCAGTACCGCTCTGTCCCAGTTACACTCTGTCCCAGTTACACTCTGTCCCAGTTACACTCTGTCCCAGTTACACTCTGTCCCAGTTACGCTCTGTCCCAGTTACGCTCTGTCCCAGTTACGCTCTGTCCCAGTTACACTCTGTCCCAGTTACACTCTGTCCCAGTTACACTCTGTCCCAGTACCGCTCTGTCCCAGTTACATTCTGTCCCAGTTACACTCTGTCCCAGTTACACTCTGTCCCAGTTACGCTCTGTCCCAGTTACGCTCTGTCCCAGTTACGCTCTGTCCCAGTTACGCTCTGTCCCAGTTACGCTCTGTCCCAGTTACGCTCTGTCCCAGTTACGCTCTGTCCCAGTTACGCTCTGTCCCAGTTACGCTCTGTCCCAGTTACGCTCTGTCCCAGTTACGCTCTGTCCCAGTTACACTCTGTCCCAGTTACACTCTGTCCCAGTTACACTCTGCCCCAGTTACACTCTGTCCCAGTTACACTCTGTCCCAGTACCACTCTGTCCCAGTTACACTCTGTCCCAGTACCACTCTGTCCCAGTACCACTCTGTCCCAGTACCACTCTGTCCCAGTACCACTCTGTCCCAGTTACACTCTGTCCCAGTTACACTCTGTCCCAGTTACACTCTGTCCCAGTTACACTCTGTCCCAGTACCACTCTGTCCCAGTACCACTCTGTCCCAGTACCACTCTGTCCCAGTTACGCTCTGTCCCAGTTACGCTCTGTCCCAGTTACGCTCTGTCCCAGTTACGCTCTGTCCCAGTTACGCTCTGTCCCAGTTACGCTCTGTCCCAGTTACACTCTGTCCCAGTTACACTCTGTCCCAGTTACACTCTGTCCCAGTTACACTCTGTCCCACTTACACTCTGTCCCACTTACACTCTGTCCCACTTACACTCTGTCCCACTTACACTCTGTCCCAGTACCGCTCTGTCCCAGTACCGCTCTGTCCCAGTCCCGCTCTGTCCCAGTCCCGCTCTGTCCCAGTACCACTCTGTCCCAGTACCACTCTGTCCCAGTCCCGCTCTGTCCCAGTCCCGCTCTGTCCCAGTACCACTCTGTCCCAGTACCACTCTGTCCCAGTACCACTCTGTCCCAGTACCACTCTGTCCCAGTTACACTCTGTCCCAGTTACACTCTGTCCCAGTACCACTCTGTCCCAGTACCACTCTGTCCCAGTACCACTCTGTCCCAGTACCACTCTGTCCCAGTTACACTCTGTCCCAGTTACGCTCTGTCCCAGTTACGCTCTGTCCCAGTTACGCTCTGTCCCAGTTACGCTCTGTCCCAGTTACGCTCTGTCCCAGTTACGCTCTGTCCCAGTTACACTCTGTCCCACTTACACTCTGTCCCACTTACACTCTGTCCCAGTTACACTCTGTCCCACTTACACTCTGTCCCAGTTACACTCTGTCCCAGTTACACTCTGTCCCAGTTACACTCTGTCCCACTTACACTCTGTCCCAGTTACACTCTGTCCCAGTTACACTCTGTCCCACTTACACTCTGTCCCACTTACACTCTGTCCCACTTACACTCTGTCCCACTTACACTCTGTCCCACTTACACTCTGTCCCAGTTACACTCTGTCCCACTTACACTCTGTCCCACTTACACTCTGTCCCACTTACACTCTGTCCCAGTTCCGCTCTGTCCCAGTACCGCTCTGTCCCAGTACCGCTCTGTCCCAGTACCGCTCTGTCCCAGTACCGCTCTGTCCCAGTTACACTCTGTCCCAGTTACGCTCTGTCCCAGTTACGCTCTGTCCCAGTTACGCTCTGTCCCAGTTACGCTCTGTCCCAGTTACGCTCTGTCCCAGTTACGCTCTGTCCCAGTTACACTCTGTCCCAGTTACACTCTGCCCCAGTTACACTCTGTCCCAGTTACGCTCTGTCCCAGTTACACTCTGTCCCAGTTACACTCTGTCCCAGTTACACTCTGTCCCAGTACCGCTCTGTCCCAGTTACATTCTGTCCCAGTTACACTCTGTCCCAGTTACACTCTGTCCCAGTTACGCTCTGTCCCAGTACCGCTCTGTCCCAGTACCGCTCTGTCCCAGTACCGCTCTGTCCCACTTACACTCTGTCCCAGTACCGCTCTGTCCCAGTACCGCTCTGTCCCAGTACCGCTCTGTCCCAGTACCACTCTGTCCCAGTACCACTCTGTCCCAGTACCACTCTGTCCCAGTACCGCTCTGTCCCAGTACCGCTCTGTCCCAGTACCGCTCTGTCCCAGTACCGCTCTGTCCCAGTACCGCTCTGTCCCAGTTACGCTCTGTCCCAGTTACACTCTGTCCCAGTTACACTCTGTCCCAGTTACACTCTGTCCCAGTTACACTCTGTCCCAGTACCACTCTGTCCCAGTACCACTCTGTCCCAGTACCACTCTGTCCCAGTACCACTCTGTCCCAGCACCACTCTGTCCCAGTACCACTCTGTCCCAGTACCGCTCTGTCCCAGTACCGCTCTGTCCCAGTACCGCTCTGTCCCAGTACCGCTCTGTCCCAGTTACACTCTGTCCCAGTTACGCTCTGTCCCAGTTACACTCTGTCCCAGTTACACTCTGTCCCAGTTACGCTCTGTCCCAGTTACGCTCTGTCCCAGTTACGCTCTGTCCCAGTTACGCTCTGTCCCAGTTACGCTCTGTCCCAGTTACGCTCTGTCCCAGTTACACTCTGTCCCAGTTACACTCTGTCCCACTTACACTCTGTCCCAGTACCACTCTGTCCCAGTACCACTCTGTCCCAGTTACACTCTGTCCCAGTTACACTCTGTCCCAGTTACACTCTGTCCCAGTTACGCTCTGTCCCAGTTACGCTCTGTCCCAGTTACGCTCTGTCCCAGTTACGCTCTGTCCCAGTTACGCTCTGTCCCAGTTACGCTCTGTCCCAGTTACACTCTGTCCCACTTACACTCTGTCCCACTTACACTCTGTCCCAGTTACACTCTGTCCCACTTACACTCTGTCCCAGTTACACTCTGTCCCAGTTACACTCTGTCCCAGTTACACTCTGTCCCACTTACACTCTGTCCCAGTTACACTCTGTCCCAGTTACACTCTGTCCCACTTACACTCTGTCCCACTTACACTCTGTCCCACTTACACTCTGTCCCACTTACACTCTGTCCCACTTACACTCTGTCCCAGTTACACTCTGTCCCACTTACACTCTGTCCCACTTACACTCTGTCCCACTTACACTCTGTCCCACTTACACTCTGTCCCAGTTCCGCTCTGTCCCAGTACCGCTCTGTCCCAGTACCGCTCTGTCCCAGTACCGCTCTGTCCCAGTACCGCTCTGTCCCAGTTACACTCTGTCCCAGTTACGCTCTGTCCCAGTTACGCTCTGTCCCAGTTACGCTCTGTCCCAGTTACGCTCTGTCCCAGTTACGCTCTGTCCCAGTTACGCTCTGTCCCAGTTACACTCTGTCCCAGTTACACTCTGCCCCAGTTACACTCTGTCCCAGTTACGCTCTGTCCCAGTTACACTCTGTCCCAGTTACACTCTGTCCCAGTTACACTCTGTCCCAGTACCGCTCTGTCCCAGTTACATTCTGTCCCAGTTACACTCTGTCCCAGTTACACTCTGTCCCAGTTACGCTCTGTCCCAGTACCGCTCTGTCCCAGTACCGCTCTGTCCCAGTACCGCTCTGTCCCACTTACACTCTGTCCCAGTACCGCTCTGTCCCAGTACCGCTCTGTCCCAGTACCGCTCTGTCCCAGTACCGCTCTGTCCCAGTACCACTCTGTCCCAGTACCACTCTGTCCCAGTACCACTCTGTCCCAGTACCGCTCTGTCCCAGTACCGCTCTGTCCCAGTACCGCTCTGTCCCAGTACCGCTCTGTCCCAGTTACGCTCTGTCCCAGTTACACTCTGTCCCAGTTACACTCTGTCCCAGTTACACTCTGTCCCAGTACCACTCTGTCCCAGTACCACTCTGTCCCAGTACCACTCTGTCCCAGTACCACTCTGTCCCAGTACCACTCTGTCCCAGTACCACTCTGTCCCAGCACCACTCTGTCCCAGTACCACTCTGTCCCAGTACCGCTCTGTCCCAGTACCGCTCTGTCCCAGTACCGCTCTGTCCCAGTACCGCTCTGTCCCAGTTACACTCTGTCCCAGTTACACTCTGTCCCAGTTACACTCTGTCCCAGTTACGCTCTGTCCCAGTTACGCTCTGTCCCAGTTACACTCTGTCCCAGTTACACTCTGTCCCAGTTACGCTCTGTCCCAGTTACGCTCTGTCCCAGTTACGCTCTGTCCCAGTTACGCTCTGTCCCAGTTACGCTCTGTCCCAGTTACGCTCTGTCCCAGTTACACTCTGTCCCAGTTACACTCTGTCCCACTTACACTCTGTCCCAGTACCACTCTGTCCCAGTACCACTCTGTCCCAGTTACACTCTGTCCCAGTTACACTCTGTCCCAGTTACACTCTGTCCCAGTTACGCTCTGTCCCAGTTACGCTCTGTCCCAGTTACGCTCTGTCCCAGTTACGCTCTGTCCCAGTTACGCTCTGTCCCAGTTACGCTCTGTCCCAGTTACACTCTGTCCCACTTACACTCTGTCCCACTTACACTCTGTCCCACTTACACTCTGTCCCAGTTACACTCTGTCCCAGTTACACTCTGTCCCACTTACACTCTGTCCCACTTACACTCTGTCCCACTTACACTCTGTCCCACTTACACTCTGTCCCACTTACACTCTGTCCCAGTACCGCTCTGTCCCAGTACCGCTCTGTCCCAGTACCGCTCTGTCCCAGTACCGCTCTGTCCCAGTACCGCTCTGTCCCAGTTACACTCTGTCCCAGTTACGCTCTGTCCCAGTTACGCTCTGTCCCAGTTACGCTCTGTCCCAGTTACGCTCTGTCCCAGTTACGCTCTGTCCCAGTCCCGCTCTGTCCCAGTACCACTCTGTCCCAGTACCACTCTGTCCCAGTACCACTCTGTCCCAGTTACACTCTGTCCCAGTTACACTCTGTCCCAGTACCACTCTGTCCCAGTACCACTCTGTCCCAGTACCACTCTGTCCCAGTACCACTCTGTCCCAGTTACACTCTGTCCCAGTTACACTCTGTCCCAGTTACGCTCTGTCCCAGTTACGCTCTGTCCCAGTTACGCTCTGTCCCAGTTACACTCTGTCCCAGTTACACTCTGTCCCAGTACCGCTCTGTCCCAGTACCGCTCTGTCCCAGTGCCGCTCTGTCCCAGTGCCGCTCTGTCCCAGTGCCGCTCTGTCCCAGTACCGCTCTGTCCCAGTGCCGCTCTGTCCCAGTACCACTCTGTCCCAGTACCACTCTGTCCCAGTACCACTCTGTCCCAGTACCACTCTGTCCCAGTACCACTCTGTCCCAGTACCACTCTGTCCCAGTACCACTCTGTCCCAGTACCACTCTGTCCCAGTACCACTCTGTCCCAGTACCACTCTGTCCCAGTTACGCTCTGTCCCAGTTACGCTCTGTCCCAGTTACACTCTGTCCCAGTTACACTCTGTCCCAGTACCACTCTGTCCCAGTACCACTCTGTCCCAGTACCACTCTGTCCCAGTTACACTCTGTCCCAGTACCACTCTGTCCCAGTACCGCTCTGTCCCAGTACCACTCTGTCCCAGTACCACTCTGTCCCAGTTACGCTCTGTCCCAGTTACACTCTGTCCCAGTTACGCTCTGTCCCAGTTACGCTCTGTCCCAGTTACGCTCTGTCCCAGTTACGCTCTGTCCCAGTTACGCTCTGTCCCAGTTACACTCTGTCCCAGTTACACTCTGTCCCACTTACACTCTGTCCCACTTACACTCTGTCCCAGTTACACTCTGTCCCACTTACACTCTGTCCCAGTTACACTCTGTCCCAGTTACACTCTGTCCCACTTACACTCTGTCCCACTTACACTCTGTCCCACTTACACTCTGTCCCACTTACACTCTGTCCCAGTACCGCTCTGTCCCAGTACCGCTCTGTCCCAGTACCGCTCTGTCCCAGTACCGCTCTGTCCCAGTACCGCTCTGTCCCAGTTACGCTCTGTCCCAGTTACGCTCTGTCCCAGTTACGCTCTGTCCCAGTTACGCTCTGTCCCAGTTACGCTCTGTCCCAGTTACGCTCTGTCCCAGTTACACTCTGTCCCAGTTACACTCTGTCCCAGTACCACTCTGTCCCAGTACCACTCTGTCCCAGTACCACTCTGTCCCAGTTACACTCTGTCCCAGTTACACTCTGTCCCAGTTACACACTTTCCCAGTTACACTCTGTCCCAGTTACACCCTGTCCCAGTTACGCTCTGTCCCAGTTACGCTCTGTCCCAGTTACGTTCTGTCCCAGTTACGCTTTGTCCCAGTTACGCTCTGTCCCAGTTACGCTCTGTCCCAGTTACGCTCTGTCCCAGTCTTAGTGCCTTAATACAGCACGCTGGATAGATTCTGTATGAGTCACTGGTACACAATATCCGTGTCGCTTGGCTTCTGTTGTTTTATAGGACAAATATCTCAATATAAATTTAGGATTTTTAATCGAATCAGTAAAGCTATACTGAGCTTCCCAAGCTACTCCTGGCCGGATACTCGGCTTATTAACGGTGAAATGCTTGGGAAATTGGTCTTTGACCTTACCTTCAGAAAACGAAAAATACCTTGTGCCATGGCGCTGTGTGGCTGCAGATGCCATTGCTCCATAAAAATTCATCATCATCATAATCATCATCCATCATCCATCATCCATCATCTATCATCTATCATCTATCATCAATCATCAATCATCAATCATCAATCATCAATCATCAATCATCAATCATCTATCATCTATCATCTATCATCTATCATCTATCATCTATCATCTATCATCTATCATCTATCGTCTATCGTCTATCGTCTATCGTCTATCGTCTATCGTCTATCGTCTATCTTCTATCTTCTATCTTCTATCTTCTATCGTCTGTCGTCTGTCGTCTGTCGTCTGTCGTCTGTCGTCTGTCGTCTGTCGTCTGTCGTCTGTCGTTTGTCGTTTGTCGTTTGTCGTTTGTCGTCTGTCGTCTGTCGTTTGTCGTTTGTCGTTTGTCGTCTGTCGTAATTTGCAATTTATCAAACATTGACCATTTCAAACATGTGTGCCGCGGTCGCAATGCAGTCTTTCGAAATTTTACTGTAATCACATGCACCTTTTTCTTCAGCTGTAAACTGATGCCACTACAGAAAATCTTAACATTGCATACAATCGGCAGTGCAAGTTACTGCTGGATAAAACTCTTGGGTCGGCATGTAATTTCGACCTCTAGAATGGTCTGTTTCGGAAACTGTATAATTAAATACTTTTGTTCAGCGAATATGGCTTATTTTCCTCTTGTGTCTCCACTGTTCAGTTAATAAAAAATACAACGAATTCATTTCACAGTTTAAGGCAAACCCTTTATAAGCAAAAAAGCAAACAAAGTATACTGTGTGAATACAGGGCTTTTCTTATTCGGGTAAAATCCGATTTTGTGTGTTAAAGATTTATTTAAAACAATTTTCTTGCTGAAAAATAAGCCCTCTAAAATACTTACTTTTCTTGTGCCCAAACTGATTATACGGTACGAAAAGTACGGTATTATCAGGTTGTGCTCATCTCAAAGGGATACTCTCTCAACTGATAATATTAAGTTTATTTCCAGGCTTTTTACTTGCGACGGTGCTTAATTTGAATCAAATGCCGAACATCTTTATTTGCAGATGAAAGCCGAAAACACAGGCACTCATGAGAGGCTCATGAACAAAAAATAGCACAAAAGGACACGAGAGACGCGCTATAGCGCTTCATCGTTCCTTTTCCGTCCTTCGTGTTCCTTTAATAATTTCGACCACCTTAAACGTGCACTGACATCGCACAGCACACGGGCGCCTTAGCGTTTTTCCTCCATAAAAATGCAGCCGCCGCGGTCGGGTTCGAACCCGGGAACGACGCAACGACGCAGCGTGTTCGCGCTTCCCGCCATTGTAGGAGCTGCCATCTTCCGACGGAACTGCGAAGACGGGACTGTTGTCGCCACATCGCGTGGGCGTTGATCTTGGCTGGCCTAATCACTTTGGCAGCAGCGGCGACGGAGGCCGGACGTTAATGCGACGTGCTTCTGCATTCACAGGTTGGTGGAATACCTCTTGGTTTTTCAGTAGAATAAGCCTATGCGCTCCTACCGCTGCTGCTGCCAAAAAGTGTGCTGTGACGTTCTTGTGTCTTCCTTTGATTGCCTTGGATGGTCGTGTTAGCACAGCATTTCACTGCTGCCACTGAACAGTAACATGAATAGAAGTAATAGTGAACAGCATGGTGATTTTGCAGCAACCATTACAGAGAAGCAGCCTAATAGTATAAAAAGTTGTAAAAGTCCTTACAGATCTGGTAGTAAGGCTTGATATGTTTGCCAAAGAAATGAAGAGCGATGTAGCAAAAGTGACGAGTTCAAATGCCGAGATGAGAAAGGAACTTGCCGACGCCTGTGAATCCATGAACCATATAAACAGTGTATTTGAGAATTTCAGAAAGAATGTTGAAGGCTTCCGTCAAGAGCTTGAAGAGGTGAAGAGTCAGAACGCCAGTAGCAAAATAGAAACCGAACGGCTAAGCGAAGAACTCAGAGAAGCCAGGAAGGAGAATGTGGAACTAAAGCAGTATAGCAGGAGCAAGAACGTTGAAATTCGGGGGCTACCTATGGTTAAAGACGAAGACCTGCGGAAGGCGGTTGGGGACATTGCGCTCAACCTTGGTGCCTCTGTCTCGGAGGGTGACATCGATGTGGTTCACCGTGTGCGGTCGAAAGATAAGGGTAAACCTAACGTTATTGTGAAGTTTTGTACTAAGACTGCCCGAAATAGATTGATTGCTGCTGCTAGGAAGAAAAGGATCAATTCCGGGGATCTGGGATTCGAGGGCGAAGAGCCAGTGTATATTAATGAGCATCTCTGTGATCACCAAAGCCCGTCAACTCAAGAAAGACAAAGGCTGGAAGTTCATTTGGGTGGAACAAGGGAAAATCTTGATGAGGAAAGTGGAAAAGTCGTCTGTCCTACACATTGCGTCAGAGGACGACTTAGGGAGAGTAGACTGACCGAATCAAGGGTAGCATCTTGTTTTGTGTTCTTTGTTTTTTTTAAAGGCAGAAAATGCCGTACACTATTTCTCAAATAGACCAACTGATAGAAAACGGGGACACATTCTCAATTCTACACTGTAATGTTCGAAGCCTACGTAAAAACCTCAATGAATTGACTGGATATATTTCTCGCCATAAGTCTACTTTCGATTTAATTGCTTTAAGTGAAACTTGGTTGAGGAAAAATGAGACCATTTCAATCCCCGGCTATAAATTATTGTCACTCCCACTGTCACTCCCACTGATCTGAGTAGAAGGCTTGAATGCTATCATTTGAGCGTATTTATTTGACAACAGGGTTTTATGTGCGAACCATGAATTATGAGGCACGAGGTAGCGAAGCTGTTTGGTTTGAATCCGACAGCCTGTGGTTATATAAGGTGGCGTGAGATTTCAGCACATTCTTTTTTCGGCTCCATAAAAATGTGATCCGCCCTATCGTTTTCCAATCCCAGACAGATGTTCAGGAACCGAACGCAAGTAACAGTGCGCTACACAGTTTAGATTTAAGCGAGAAATGTAATTTCGTTGGAGGGGAGGTACTAAAAATGTGTAAGTCAATTTGTACGGATGAATTTTATTCAATTCATTTATCTTTCAGAGCGGTTACAAAGACAACTCTGAGCCTTTAGCCCTCTTCACGGACAGTGACGAGACAGTCGGGCCACAAGTCCGCAGTCATTTCTGGCTCGTCAAGGGTTCGTGGCACTGTGTGCCAGGTTTACAGGGAGTTGGCCTTATCCAACACATTCTATATCGAGCCGAAAGGGGGCGGTACAAGTACTTAAGAATCGTTTTGGTGCAAATTTCAAAGAAAAAAATCTATGTCCATTGAAACAATCGCGAGTAAGTACTCACTTTTAGAAAACACTATTTTAAATAGGAACGTTGCCACAGCTTTATTATGCATTCCTGAGTTACGACAATGGTTAGCTGGTGGTGGTAGTAGTGGTACATCGGTTGAAAGAAGAAAAGCAAAAAAGAGAAAAGGATGAGTTACACTCTGTCCCACTTACACTCTGTCCCACTTACACTCTGTCCCACTTACACTCTGTCCCAGTACCGCTCTGTCCCAGTACCGCTCTGTCCCAGTACCGCTCTGTCCCAGTACCGCTCTGTCCCAGTACCGCTCTGTCCCAGTTACACTCTGTCCCAGTTACACTCTGTCCCAGTTACGCTCTGTCCCAGTTACGCTCTGTCCCAGTTACGCTCTGTCCCAGTTACGCTCTGTCCCAGTTACGCTCTGTCCCAGTTACGCTCTGTCCCAGTTACGCTCTGTCCCAGTTACGCTCTGTCCCAGTTACGCTCTGTCCCAGTTACACTCTGTCCCAGTTACACTCTGTCCCAGTACCACTCTGTCCCAGTACCACTCTGTCCCAGTACCACTCTGTCCCAGTACCACTCTGTCCCAGTTACACTCTGTCCCAGTTACACTCTGTCCCAGTTACACACTTTCCCAGTTACACTCTGTCCCAGTTACACCCTGTCCCAGTTACGCTCTGTCCCAGTTACGCTCTGTCCCAGTTACGTTCTGTCCCAGTTACGCTTTGTCCCAGTTACGCTCTGTCCCAGTTACGCTCTGTCCCAGTTACGCTCTGTCCCAGTCTTAGTGCCTTAATACAGCACGCTGGATAGATTCTGTATGAGTCACTGGTACACAATATCCGTGTCGCTTGGCTTCTGTTGTTTTATAGGACAAATATCTCAATATAAATTTAGGATTTTTAATCGAATCAGTAAAGCTATACTGAGCTTCCCAAGCTACTCCTGGCCGGATACTCGGCTTATTAACGGTGAAATGCTTGGGAAATTGGTCTTTGACCTTACCTTCAGAAAACGAAAAATACCTTGTGCCATGGCGCTGTGTGGCTGCAGATGCCATTGCTCCATAAAAATTCATCATCATCATAATCATCATCCATCATCCATCATCCATCATCTATCATCTATCATCTATCATCAATCATCAATCATCAATCATCAATCATCAATCATCAATCATCTATCATCTATCATCTATCATCTATCATCTATCATCTATCATCTATCATCTATCATCTATCATCTATCGTCTATCGTCTATCGTCTATCGTCTATCGTCTATCGTCTATCGTCTATCGTCTATCGTCTATCTTCTATCTTCTATCTTCTATCGTCTATCGTCTGTCGTCTGTCGTCTGTCGTCTGTCGTCTGTCGTCTGTCGTCTGTCGTCTGTCGTCTGTCGTCTGTCGTCTGTCGTTTGTCGTTTGTCGTTTGTCGTTTGTCGTCTGTCGTCTGTCGTTTGTCGTTTGTCGTTTGTCGTCTGTCGTAATTTGCAATTTATCAAACATTGACCATTTCAAACATGTGTGCCGCGGTCGCAATGCAGTCTTTCGAAATTTTACTGTAATCACATGCACCTTTTTCTTCAGCTGTAAACTGATGCCACTACAGAAAATCTTAACATTGCATACAATCGGCAGTGCAAGTTACTGCTGGATAAAACTCTTGGGTCGGCATGTAATTTCGACCTCTAGAATGGTCTGTTTCGGAAACTGTATAATTAAATACTTTTGTTCAGCGAATATGGCTTATTTTCCTCTTGTGTCTCCACTGTTCAGTTAATAAAAAATACAACGAATTCATTTCACAGTTTAAGGCAAACCCTTTATAAGCAAAAAAGCAAACAAAGTATACTGTGTGAATACAGGGCTTTTCTTATTCGGGTAAAATCCGATTTTGTGTGTTAAAGATTTATTTAAAACAATTTTCTTGCTGAAAAATAAGCCCTCTAAAATACTTACTTTTCTTGTGCCCAAACTGATTATACGGTACGAAAAGTACGGTATTATCAGGTTGTGCTCATCTCAAAGGGATACTCTCTCAACTGATAATATTAAGTTTATTTCCAGGCTTTTTACTTGCGACGGTGCTTAATTTGAATCAAATGCCGAACATCTTTATTTGCAGATGAAAGCCGAAAACACAGGCACTCATGAGAGGCTCATGAACAAAAAATAGCACAAAAGGACACGAGAGACGCGCTATAGCGCTTCATCGTTCCTTTTCCGTCCTTCGTGTTCCTTTAATAATTTCGACCACCTTAAACGTGCACTGACATCGCACAGCACACGGGCGCCTTAGCGTTTTTCCTCCATAAAAATGCAGCCGCCGCGGTCGGGTTCGAACCCGGGAACGACGCAACGACGCAGCGTGTTCGCGCTTCCCGCCATTGTAGGAGCTGCCATCTTCCGACGGAACTGCGAAGACGGGACTGTTGTCGCCACATCGCGTGGGCGTTGATCTTGGCTGGCCTAATCACTTTGGCAGCAGCGGCGACGGAGGCCGGACGTTAATGCGACGTGCTTCTGTATTCACAGGTTGGTGGAATACCTCTTGGTTTTTCAGTAGAATAAGCCTATGCGCTCCTACCGCTGCTGCTGCCAAAAAGTGTGCTGTGACGTTCTTGTGTCTTCCTTTGATTGCCTTGGATGGTCGTGTTAGCACAGCATTTCACTGCTGCCACTGAACAGTAACATGAATAGAAGTAATAGTGAACAGCATGGTGATTTTGCAGGAACCATTACAGAGAAGCAGCCTAATAGTATAAAAAGTTGTAAAAGTCCTTACAGATCTGGTAGTAAGGCTTGATATGTTTGCCAAAGAAATGAAGAGCGATGTAGCAAAAGTGACGAGTTCAAATGCCGAGATGAGAAAGGAACTTGCCGACGCCTGTGAATCCATGAACCATATAAACAGTGTATTTGAGAATTTCAGAAAGAATGTTGAAGGCTTCCGTCAAGAGCTTGAAGAGGTGAAGAGTCAGAACGCCAGTAGCAAAATAGAAACCGAACGGCTAAGCGAAGAACTCAGAGAAGCCAGGAAGGAGAATGTGGAACTAAAGCAGTATAGCAGGAGCAAGAACGTTGAAATTCGGGGGCTACCTATGGTTAAAGACGAAGACCTGCGGAAGGCGGTTGGGGACATTGCGCTCAACCTTGGTGCCTCTGTCTCGGAGGGTGACATCGATGTGGTTCACCGTGTGCGGTCGAAAGATAAGGGTAAACCTAACGTTATTGTGAAGTTTTGTACTAAGACTGCCCGAAATAGATTGATTGCTGCTGCTAGGAAGAAAAGGATCAATTCCGGGGATCTGGGATTCGAGGGCGAAGAGCCAGTGTATATTAATGAGCATCTCTGTGATCACCAAAGCCCGTCAACTCAAGAAAGACAAAGGCTGGAAGTTCATTTGGGTGGAACAAGGGAAAATCTTGATGAGGAAAGTGGAAAAGTCGTCTGTCCTACACATTGCGTCAGAGGACGACTTAGGGAGAGTAGACTGACCGAATCAAGGGTAGCATCTTGTTTTGTGTTCTTTGTTTTTTTTAAAGGCAGAAAATGCCGTACACTATTTCTCAAATAGACCAACTGATAGAAAACGGGGACACATTCTCAATTCTACACTGTAATGTTCGAAGCCTACGTAAAAACCTCAATGAATTGACTGGATATATTTCTCGCCATAAGTCTACTTTCGATTTAATTGCTTTAAGTGAAACTTGGTTGAGGAAAAATGAGACCATTTCAATCCCCGGCTATAAATTATTGTCACTCCCACTGTCACTCCCACTGATCTGAGTAGAAGGCTTGAATGCTATCATTTGAGCGTATTTATTTGACAACAGGGTTTTATGTGCGAACCATGAATTATGAGGCACGAGGTAGCGAAGCTGTTTGGTTTGAATCCGACAGCCTGTGGTTATATAAGGTGGCGTGAGATTTCAGCACATTCTTTTTTCGGCTCCATAAAAATGTGATCCGCCCTATCGTTTTCCAATCCCAGACAGATGTTCAGGAACCGAACGCAAGTAACAGTGCGCTACACAGTTTAGATTTAAGCGAGAAATGTAATTTCGTTGGAGGGGAGGTACTAAAAATGTGTAAGTCAATTTGTACGGATGAATTTTATTCAATTCATTTATCTTTCAGAGCGGTTACAAAGACAACTCTGAGCCTTTAGCCCTCTTCACGGACAGTGACGAGACAGTCGGGCCACAAGTCCGCAGTCATTTCTGGCTCGTCAAGGGTTCGTGGCACTGTGTGCCAGGTTTACAGGGAGTTGGCCTTATCCAACACATTCTATATCGAGCCGAAAGGGGGCGGTACAAGTACTTAAGAATCGTTTTGGTGCAAATTTCAAAGAAAAAAATCTATGTCCTTTGAAACAATCGCGAGTAAGTACTCACTTTTAGAAAACACTATTTTAAATAGGAACGTTGCCACAGCTTTATTATGCATTCCTGAGTTACGACAATGGTTAGCTGGTGGTGGTAGTAGTGGTACATCGGTTGAAAGAAGAAAAGCAAAAAAGAGAAAAGGATGAGTTACGCTCTGTCCCAGTTACGCTCTGTCCCAGTTACGCTCTGTCCCAGTTACGCTCTGTCCCAGTTACGCTCTGTCCCAGTTACACTCTGTCCCAGTTACACTCTGTCCCAGTTACACTCTGTCCCAGTTACACTCTGTCCCAGTTACACTCTGTCCCAGTACCACTCTGTCCCAGTACCACTCTGTCCCAGTACCACTCTGTCCCAGTTACACTCTGTCCCAGTTACACTCTGTCCCAGTTACACTCTGTCCCAGTTACACTCTGTCCCAGTACCACTCTGTCCCAGTACCACTCTGTCCCAGTACCACTCTGTCCCAGTACCACTCTGTCCCAGTACCGCTCTGTCCCAGTTACACTCTGTCCCAGTTACACTCTGTCCCAGTTACACTCTGTCCCAGTTACGCTCTGTCCCAGTTACGCTCTGTCCCAGTTACGCTCTGTCCCAGTTACGCTCTGTCCCAGTTACACTCTGTCCCAGTTACACTCTGTCCCACTTACACTCTGTCCCAGTTACACTCTGTCCCAGTTACACTCTGTCCCACTTACACTCTGTCCCACTTACACTCTGTCCCAGTTACACTCTGTCCCACTTACACTCTGTCCCACTTACACTCTGTCCCAGTACCGCTCTGTCCCAGTACCGCTCTGTCCCAGTACCGCTCTGTCCCAGTACCGCTCTGTCCCAGTACCGCTCTGTCCCACTTACACTCTGTCCCAGTACCGCTCTGTCCCAGTACCGCTCTGTCCCAGTACCGCTCTGTCCCAGTACCGCTCTGTCCCAGTACCGCTCTGTCCCAGTACCGCTCTGTCCCAGTACCACTCTGTCCCAGTACCACTCTGTCCCAGTACCGCTCTGTCCCAGTTACACTCTGTCCCAGTTACACTCTGTCCCAGTTACACTCTGTCCCAGTTACGCTCTGTCCCAGTTACGCTCTGTCCCAGTTACGCTCTGTCCCAGTTACGCTCTGTCCCAGTTACACTCTGTCCCAGTTACACTCTGTCCCACTTACACTCTGTCCCACTTACACTCTGTCCCAGTTACACTCTGTCCCAGTTACACTCTGTCCCACTTACACTCTGTCCCACTTACACTCTGTCCCAGTTACACTCTGTCCCACTTACACTCTGTCCCACTTACACTCTGTCCCACTTACACTCTGTCCCAGTACCGCTCTGTCCCAGTACCGCTCTGTCCCAGTACCGCTCTGTCCCAGTACCGCTCTGTCCCAGTTACGCTCTGTCCCAGTTACGCTCTGTCCCAGTTACACTCTGTCCCAGTTACACTCTGTCCCAGTTACACTCTGTCCCAGTTACACTCTGTCCCAGTACCACTCTGTCCCAGTACCACTCTGTCCCAGTACCACTCTGTCCCAGTACCACTCTGTCCCAGCACCACTCTGTCCCAGTACCACTCTGTCCCAGTACCGCTCTGTCCCAGTACCGCTCTGTCCCAGTACCGCTCTGTCCCAGTTACACTCTGTCCCAGTTACACTCTGTCCCAGTTACACTCTGTCCCAGTTACACTCTGTCCCAGTTACGCTCTGTCCCAGTTACGCTCTGTCCCAGTTACGCTCTGTCCCAGTTACGCTCTGTCCCAGTTACGCTCTGTCCCAGTTACGCTCTGTCCCAGTTACGCTCTGTCCCAGTTACGCTCTGTCCCAGTTACACTCTGTCCCAGTTACACTCTGTCCCACTTACACTCTGTCCCAGTTACACTCTGTCCCACTTACACTCTGTCCCAGTTACACTCTGTCCCAGTTACACTCTGTCCCACTTACACTCTGTCCCACTTACACTCTGTCCCACTTACACTCTGTCCCACTTACACTCTGTCCCACTTACACTCTGTCCCACTTACACTCTGTCCCACTTACACTCTGTCCCAGTTCCGCTCTGTCCCAGTACCGCTCTGTCCCAGTACCGCTCTGTCCCAGTACCGCTCTGTCCCAGTACCGCTCTGTCCCAGTACCGCTCTGTCCCAGTTACACTCTGTCCCAGTTACACTCTGTCCCAGTTACACTCTGTCCCAGTTACGCTCTGTCCCAGTTACGCTCTGTCCCAGTTACGCTCTGTCCCAGTTACGCTCTGTCCCAGTTACACTCTGTCCCAGTTACACTCTGTCCCAGTTACACTCTGTCCCAGTTACACTCTGTCCCAGTACCGCTCTGTCCCAGTTACATTCTGTCCCAGTTACACTCTGTCCCAGTTACACTCTGTCCCAGTTACGCTCTGTCCCAGTTACGCTCTGTCCCAGTTACGCTCTGTCCCAGTTACGCTCTGTCCCAGTTACGCTCTGTCCCAGTTACGCTCTGTCCCAGTTACGCTCTGTCCCAGTTACGCTCTGTCCCAGTTACGCTCTGTCCCAGTTACGCTCTGTCCCAGTTACACTCTGTCCCAGTTACACTCTGTCCCAGTTACACTCTGCCCCAGTTACACTCTGTCCCAGTTACACTCTGTCCCAGTACCACTCTGTCCCAGTACCACTCTGTCCCAGTTACACTCTGTCCCAGTACCACTCTGTCCCAGTACCACTCTGTCCCAGTACCACTCTGTCCCAGTCCCGCTCTGTCCCAGTCCCGCTCTGTCCCAGTACCACTCTGTCCCAGTACCACTCTGTCCCAGTACCACTCTGTCCCAGTACCACTCTGTCCCAGTACCACTCTGTCCCAGTACCACTCTGTCCCAGTACCACTCTGTCCCAGTACCACTCTGTCCCAGTTACACTCTGTCCCAGTTACGCTCTGTCCCAGTTACGCTCTGTCCCAGTTACGCTCTGTCCCAGTTACGCTCTGTCCCAGTTACACTCTGTCCCAGTTACACTCTGTCCCACTTACACTCTGTCCCACTTACACTCTGTCCCAGTTACACTCTGTCCCACTTACACTCTGTCCCAGTTACACTCTGTCCCAGTTACACTCTGTCCCAGTTACACTCTGTCCCACTTACACTCTGTCCCACTTACACTCTGTCCCAGTTACACTCTGTCCCAGTTACACTCTGTCCCACTTACACTCTGTCCCACTTACACTCTGTCCCACTTACACTCTGTCCCACTTACACTCTGTCCCACTTACACTCTGTCCCACTTACACTCTGTCCCACTTACACTCTGTCCCACTTACACTCTGTCCCAGTTCCGCTCTGTCCCAGTACCGCTCTGTCCCAGTACCGCTCTGTCCCAGTACCGCTCTGTCCCAGTACCGCTCTGTCCCAGTTACACTCTGTCCCAGTTACGCTCTGTCCCAGTTACGCTCTGTCCCAGTTACGCTCTGTCCCAGTTACGCTCTGTCCCAGTT
Organism: Amblyomma americanum; assembly: GCF_052857255.1. NCBI lineage: Eukaryota > Metazoa > Arthropoda > Arachnida > Ixodida > Ixodidae > Amblyomma > Amblyomma americanum. Next base: position 99,474,767 of record NC_135499.1, on the reverse strand, counting down.
ACGCTCTGTCCCAGTTACGCTCTGTCCCAGTTACGCTCTGTCCCAGTTACACTCTGTCCCAGTTACACTCTGTCCCAGTTACACTCTGCCCCAGTTACACTCTGTCCCAGTTACGCTCTGTCCCAGTTACACTCTGTCCCAGTTACACTCTGTCCCAGTTACACTCTGCCCCAGTTACACTCTGTCCCAGTTACACTCTGTCCCAGTTACACTCTGTCCCAGTACCGCTCTGTCCCAGTTACATTCTGTCCCAGTTACACTCTGTCCCAGTTACACTCTGTCCCAGTTACGCTCTGTCCCAGTACCGCTCTGTCCCAGTACCGCTCTGTCCCAGTACCGCTCTGTCCCACTTACACTCTGTCCCAGTACCGCTCTGTCCCAGTACCGCTCTGTCCCAGTACCGCTCTGTCCCAGTACCGCTCTGTCCCAGTACTGCTCTGTCCCAGTACCACTCTGTCCCAGTACCACTCTGTCCCAGTACCGCTCTGTCCCAGTACCGCTCTGTCCCAGTACCGCTCTGTCCCAGTACCGCTCTGTCCCAGTACCGCTCTGTCCCAGTTACGCTCTGTCCCAGTTACACTCTGTCCCAGTTACACTCTGTCCCAGTTACACTCTGTCCCAGTACCACTCTGTCCCAGTACCACTCTGTCCCAGTACCACTCTGTCCCTGTACCACTCTGTCCCAGTACCACTCTGTCCCAGCACCACTCTGTCCCAGTACCGCTCTGTCCCAGTACCGCTCTGTCCCAGTACCGCTCTGTCCCAGTACCGCTCTGTCCCAGTTACACTCTGTCCCAGTTACGCTCTGTCCCAGTTACGCTCTGTCCCAGTTACACTCTGTCCCAGTTACACTCTGTCCCACTTACACTCTGTCCCAGTACCACTCTGTCCCAGTACCACTCTGTCCCAGTTACACTCTGTCCCAGTTACACTCTGTCCCAGTTACGCTCTGTCCCAGTTACACTCTGTCCCAGTTACGCTCTGTCCCAGTTACGCTCTGTCCCAGTTACGCTCTGTCCCAGTTACGCTCTGTCCCAGTTACACTCTGTCCCAGTTACACTCTGTCCCACTTACACTCTGTCCCACTTACACTCTGTCCCACTTACACTCTGTCCCAGTACCGCTCTGTCCCAGTACCGCTCTGTCCCAGTACCGCTCTGTCCCAGTACCGCTCTGTCCCAGTACCGCTCTGTCCCAGTTACACTCTGTCCCAGTTACACTCTGTCCCAGTTACGCTCTGTCCCAGTTACGCTCTGTCCCAGTTACGCTCTGTCCCAGTTACGCTCTGTCCCAGTTACGCTCTGTCCCAGTTACGCTCTGTCCCAGTTACGCTCTGTCCCAGTTACGCTCTGTCCCAGTTACACTCTGTCCCAGTTACACTCTGTCCCAGTACCACTCTGTCCCAGTACCACTCTGTCCCAGTACCACTCTGTCCCAGTACCACTCTGTCCCAGTTACACTCTGTCCCAGTTACACTCTGTCCCAGTTACACTCTGTCCCAGTTACACACTTTCCCAGTTACACTCTGTCCCAGTTACACCCTGTCCCAGTTACGCTCTGTCCCAGTTACGCTCTGTCCCAGTTACGTTCTGTCCCAGTTACGCTCTGTCCCAGTTACGCTCTGTCCCAGTTACGCTCTGTCCCAGTCTTAGTGCCTTAATACAGCACGCTGGATAGATTCTGTATGAGTCACTGGTACACAATATCCGTGTCGCTTGGCTTCTGTTGTTTTATAGGACAAATATCTCAATATAAATTTAGGATTTTTAATCGAATCAGTAAAGCTATACTGAGCTTCCCAAGCTACTCCTGGCCGGATACTCGGCTTATTAACGGTGAAATGCTTGGGAAATTGGTCTTTGACCTTACCTTCAGAAAACGAAAAATACCTTGTGCCATGGCGCTGTGTGGCTGCAGATGCCATTGCTCCATAAAAATTCATCATCATCATAATCATCATCCATCATCCATCATCCATCATCTATCATCTATCATCTATCATCAATCATCAATCATCAATCATCAATCATCAATCATCAATCATCAATCATCTATCATCTATCATCTATCATCTATCATCTATCATCTATCATCTATCATCTATCATCTATCGTCTATCGTCTATCGTCTATCGTCTATCGTCTATCGTCTATCGTCTATCTTCTATCTTCTATCTTCTATCGTCTATCGTCTGTCGTCTGTCGTCTGTCGTCTGTCGTCTGTCGTCTGTCGTCTGTCGTCTGTCGTCTGTCGTCTGTCGTCTGTCGTCTGTCGTCTGTCGTTTGTCGTTTGTCGTTTGTCGTCTGTCGTCTGTCGTTTGTCGTTTGTCGTTTGTCGTCTGTCGTAATTTGCAATTTATCAAACATTGACCATTTCAAACATGTGTGCCGCGGTCGCAATGCAGTCTTTCGAAATTTTACTGTAATCACATGCACCTTTTTCTTCAGCTGTAAACTGATGCCACTACAGAAAATCTTAACATTGCATACAATCGGCAGTGCAAGTTACTGCTGGATAAAACTCTTGGGTCGGCATGTAATTTCGACCTCTAGAATGGTCTGTTTCGGAAACTGTATAATTAAATACTTTTGTTCAGCGAATATGGCTTATTTTCCTCTTGTGTCTCCACTGTTCAGTTAATAAAAAATACAACGAATTCATTTCACAGTTTAAGGCAAACCCTTTATAAGCAAAAAAGCAAACAAAGTATACTGTGTGAATACAGGGCTTTTCTTATTCGGGTAAAATCCGATTTTGTGTGTTAAAGATTTATTTAAAACAATTTTCTTGCTGAAAAATAAGCCCTCTAAAATACTTACTTTTCTTGTGCCCAAACTGATTATACGGTACGAAAAGTACGGTATTATCAGGTTGTGCTCATCTCAAAGGGATACTCTCTCAACTGATAATATTAAGTTTATTTCCAGGCTTTTTACTTGCGACGGTGCTTAATTTGAATCAAATGCCGAACATCTTTATTTGCAGATGAAAGCCGAAAACACAGGCACTCATGAGAGGCTCATGAACAAAAAATAGCACAAAAGGACACGAGAGACGCGCTATAGCGCTTCATCGTTCCTTTTCCGTCCTTCGTGTTCCTTTAATAATTTCGACCACCTTAAACGTGCACTGACATCGCACAGCACACGGGCGCCTTAGCGTTTTTCCTCCATAAAAATGCAGCCGCCGCGGTCGGGTTCGAACCCGGGAACGACGCAACGACGCAGCGTGTTCGCGCTTCCCGCCATTGTAGGAGCTGCCATCTTCCGACGGAACTGCGAAGACGGGACTGTTGTCGCCACATCGCGTGGGCGTTGATCTTGGCTGGCCTAATCACTTTGGCAGCAGCGGCGACGGAGGCCGGACGTTAATGCGACGTGCTTCTGTATTCACAGGTTGGTGGAATACCTCTTGGTTTTTCAGTAGAATAAGCCTATGCGCTCCTACCGCTGCTGCTGCCAAAAAGTGTGCTGTGACGTTCTTGTGTCTTCCTTTGATTGCCTTGGATGGTCGTGTTAGCACAGCATTTCACTGCTGCCACTGAACAGTAACATGAATAGAAGTAATAGTGAACAGCATGGTGATTTTGCAGCAACCATTACAGAGAAGCAGCCTAATAGTATAAAAAGTTGTAAAAGTCCTTACAGATCTGGTAGTAAGGCTTGATATGTTTGCCAAAGAAATGAAGAGCGATGTAGCAAAAGTGACGAGTTCAAATGCCGAGATGAGAAAGGAACTTGCCGACGCCTGTGAATCCATGAACCATATAAACAGTGTATTTGAGAATTTCAGAAAGAATGTTGAAGGCTTCCGTCAAGAGCTTGAAGAGGTGAAGAGTCAGAACGCCAGTAGCAAAATAGAAACCGAACGGCTAAGCGAAGAACTCAGAGAAGCCAGGAAGGAGAATGTGGAACTAAAGCAGTATAGCAGGAGCAAGAACGTTGAAATTCGGGGGCTACCTATGGTTAAAGACGAAGACCTGCGGAAGGCGGTTGGGGACATTGCGCTCAACCTTGGTGCCTCTGTCTCGGAGGGTGACATCGATGTGGTTCACCGTGTGCGGTCGAAAGATAAGGGTAAACCTAACGTTATTGTGAAGTTTTGTACTAAGACTGCCCGAAATAGATTGATTGCTGCTGCTAGGAAGAAAAGGATCAATTCCGGGGATCTGGGATTCGAGGGCGAAGAGCCAGTGTATATTAATGAGCATCTCTGTGATCACCAAAGCCCGTCAACTCAAGAAAGACAAAGGCTGGAAGTTCATTTGGGTGGAACAAGGGAAAATCTTGATGAGGAAAGTGGAAAAGTCGTCTGTCCTACACATTGCGTCAGAGGACGACTTAGGGAGAGTAGACTGACCGAATCAAGGGTAGCATCTTGTTTTGTGTTCTTTGTTTTTTTTAAAGGCAGAAAATGCCGTACACTATTTCTCAAATAGACCAACTGATAGAAAACGGGGACACATTCTCAATTCTACACTGTAATGTTCGAAGCCTACGTAAAAACCTCAATGAATTGACTGGATATATTTCTCGCCATAAGTCTACTTTCGATTTAATTGCTTTAAGTGAAACTTGGTTGAGGAAAAATGAGACCATTTCAATCCCCGGCTATAAATTATTGTCACTCCCACTGTCACTCCCACTGATCTGAGTAGAAGGCTTGAATGCTATCATTTGAGCGTATTTATTTGACAACAGGGTTTTATGTGCGAACCATGAATTATGAGGCACGAGGTAGCGAAGCTGTTTGGTTTGAATCCGACAGCCTGTGGTTATATAAGGTGGCGTGAGATTTCAGCACATTCTTTTTTCGGCTCCATAAAAATGTGATCCGCCCTATCGTTTTCCAATCCCAGACAGATGTTCAGGAACCGAACGCAAGTAACAGTGCGCTACACAGTTTAGATTTAAGCGAGAAATGTAATTTCGTTGGAGGGGAGGTACTAAAAATGTGTAAGTCAATTTGTACGGATGAATTTTATTCAATTCATTTATCTTTCAGAGCGGTTACAAAGACAACTCTGAGCCTTTAGCCCTCTTCACGGACAGTGACGAGACAGTCGGGCCACAAGTCCGCAGTCATTTCTGGCTCGTCAAGGGTTCGTGGCACTGTGTGCCAGGTTTACAGGGAGTTGGCCTTATCCAACACATTCTATATCGAGCCGAAAGGGGGCGGTACAAGTACTTAAGAATCGTTTTGGTGCAAATTTCAAAGAAAAAAATCTATGTCCATTGAAACAATCGCGAGTAAGTACTCACTTTTAGAAAACACTATTTTAAATAGGAACGTTGCCACAGCTTTATTATGCATTCCTGAGTTACGACAATGGTTAGCTGGTGGTGGTAGTAGTGGTACATCGGTTGAAAGAAGAAAAGCAAAAAAGAGAAAAGGATGAGTTACGCTCTGTCCCAGTTACGCTCTGTCCCAGTTACGCTCTGTCCCAGTTACGCTCTGTCCCAGTTACGCTCTGTCCCAGTTACACTCTGTCCCAGTTACACTCTGTCCCAGTTACACTCTGTCCCAGTTACACTCTGTCCCAGTACCACTCTGTCCCAGTACCACTCTGTCCCAGTACCACTCTGTCCCAGTACCACTCTGTCCCAGTACCACTCTGTCCCAGTTACACTCTGTCCCAGTTACACTCTGTCCCAGTTACACTCTGTCCCAGTTACACTCTGTCCCAGTACCACTCTGTCCCAGTACCACTCTGTCCCAGTACCACTCTGTCCCAGTACCGCTCTGTCCCAGTTACACTCTGTCCCAGTTACACTCTGTCCCAGTTACACTCTGTCCCAGTTACGCTCTGTCCCAGTTACGCTCTGTCCCAGTTACGCTCTGTCCCAGTTACACTCTGTCCCAGTTACACTCTGTCCCAGTTACACTCTGTCCCACTTACACTCTGTCCCAGTTACACTCTGTCCCAGTTACACTCTGTCCCACTTACACTCTGTCCCACTTACACTCTGTCCCAGTTACACTCTGTCCCACTTACACTCTGTCCCACTTACACTCTGTCCCACTTACACTCTGTCCCAGTACCGCTCTGTCCCAGTACCGCTCTGTCCCAGTACCGCTCTGTCCCAGTACCGCTCTGTCCCAGTACCGCTCTGTCCCACTTACACTCTGTCCCAGTACCGCTCTGTCCCAGTACCGCTCTGTCCCAGTACCGCTCTGTCCCAGTACCGCTCTGTCCCAGTACCGCTCTGTCCCAGTACCGCTCTGTCCCAGTACCACTCTGTCCCAGTACCACTCTGTCCCAGTACCGCTCTGTCCCAGTTACACTCTGTCCCAGTTACACTCTGTCCCAGTTACGCTCTGTCCCAGTTACGCTCTGTCCCAGTTACGCTCTGTCCCAGTTACGCTCTGTCCCAGTTACACTCTGTCCCAGTTACACTCTGTCCCACTTACACTCTGTCCCACTTACACTCTGTCCCAGTTACACTCTGTCCCAGTTACACTCTGTCCCACTTACACTCTGTCCCACTTACACTCTGTCCCAGTTACACTCTGTCCCACTTACACTCTGTCCCACTTACACTCTGTCCCAGTACCGCTCTGTCCCAGTACCGCTCTGTCCCAGTACCGCTCTGTCCCAGTACCGCTCTGTCCCAGTACCGCTCTGTCCCAGTTACGCTCTGTCCCAGTTACGCTCTGTCCCAGTTACACTCTGTCCCAGTTACACTCTGTCCCAGTTACACTCTGTCCCAGTACCACTCTGTCCCAGTACCACTCTGTCCCAGTACCACTCTGTCCCAGTACCACTCTGTCCCAGCACCACTCTGTCCCAGCACCACTCTGTCCCAGTACCACTCTGTCCCAGTACCGCTCTGTCCCAGTACCGCTCTGTCCCAGTACCGCTCTGTCCCAGTACCGCTCTGTCCCAGTTACACTCTGTCCCAGTTACACTCTGTCCCAGTTACACTCTGTCCCAGTTACACTCTGTCCCAGTTACGCTCTGTCCCAGTTACGCTCTGTCCCAGTTACGCTCTGTCCCAGTTACGCTCTGTCCCAGTTACGCTCTGTCCCAGTTACACTCTGTCCCACTTACACTCTGTCCCACTTACACTCTGTCCCAGTTACACTCTGTCCCACTTACACTCTGTCCCAGTTACACTCTGTCCCAGTTACACTCTGTCCCACTTACACTCTGTCCCACTTACACTCTGTCCCACTTACACTCTGTCCCACTTACACTCTGTCCCACTTACACTCTGTCCCACTTACACTCTGTCCCACTTACACTCTGTCCCACTTACACTCTGTCCCACTTACACTCTGTCCCAGTTCCGCTCTGTCCCAGTACCGCTCTGTCCCAGTACCGCTCTGTCCCAGTACCGCTCTGTCCCAGTACCGCTCTGTCCCAGTTACACTCTGTCCCAGTTACACTCTGTCCCAGTTACACTCTGTCCCAGTTACGCTCTGTCCCAGTTACGCTCTGTCCCAGTTACGCTCTGTCCCAGTTACACTCTGTCCCAGTTACACTCTGTCCCAGTTACACTCTGTCCCAGTTACACTCTGTCCCAGTACCGCTCTGTCCCAGTTACATTCTGTCCCAGTTACACTCTGTCCCAGTTACACTCTGTCCCAGTTACGCTCTGTCCCAGTTACGCTCTGTCCCAGTTACGCTCTGTCCCAGTTACGCTCTGTCCCAGTTACGCTCTGTCCCAGTTACGCTCTGTCCCAGTTACGCTCTGTCCCAGTTACGCTCTGTCCCAGTTACGCTCTGTCCCAGTTACGCTCTGTCCCAGTTACGCTCTGTCCCAGTTACGCTCTGTCCCAGTTACACTCTGTCCCAGTTACACTCTGTCCCAGTTACACTCTGCCCCAGTTACACTCTGTCCCAGTTACACTCTGTCCCAGTACCACTCTGTCCCAGTTACACTCTGTCCCAGTACCACTCTGTCCCAGTACCACTCTGTCCCAGTACCACTCTGTCCCAGTACCACTCTGTCCCAGTTACACTCTGTCCCAGTTACACTCTGTCCCAGTTACACTCTGTCCCAGTTACACTCTGTCCCAGTACCACTCTGTCCCAGTACCACTCTGTCCCAGTACCACTCTGTCCCAGTTACGCTCTGTCCCAGTTACGCTCTGTCCCAGTTACGCTCTGTCCCAGTTACGCTCTGTCCCAGTTACACTCTGTCCCAGTTACACTCTGTCCCAGTTACACTCTGTCCCACTTACACTCTGTCCCACTTACACTCTGTCCCACTTACACTCTGTCCCACTTACACTCTGTCCCAGTACCGCTCTGTCCCAGTACCGCTCTGTCCCAGTACCGCTCTGTCCCAGTACCGCTCTGTCCCAGTACCGCTCTGTCCCAGTACCGCTCTGTCCCAGTCCCGCTCTGTCCCAGTCCCGCTCTGTCCCAGTACCACTCTGTCCCAGTACCACTCTGTCCCAGTACCACTCTGTCCCAGTTACACTCTGTCCCAGTTACACTCTGTCCCAGTACCACTCTGTCCCAGTACCACTCTGTCCCAGTACCACTCTGTCCCAGTACCACTCTGTCCCAGTTACACTCTGTCCCAGTTACGCTCTGTCCCAGTTACGCTCTGTCCCAGTTACGCTCTGTCCCAGTTACGCTCTGTCCCAGTTACGCTCTGTCCCAGTTACACTCTGTCCCACTTACACTCTGTCCCACTTACACTCTGTCCCAGTTACACTCTGTCCCACTTACACTCTGTCCCAGTTACACTCTGTCCCAGTTACACTCTGTCCCAGTTACACTCTGTCCCACTTACACTCTGTCCCACTTACACTCTGTCCCACTTACACTCTGTCCCACTTACACTCTGTCCCACTTACACTCTGTCCCACTTACACTCTGTCCCACTTACACTCTGTCCCACTTACACTCTGTCCCACTTACACTCTGTCCCACTTACACTCTGTCCCAGTTCCGCTCTGTCCCAGTACCGCTCTGTCCCAGTACCGCTCTGTCCCAGTACCGCTCTGTCCCAGTACCGCTCTGTCCCAGTTACACTCTGTCCCAGTTACGCTCTGTCCCAGTTACGCTCTGTCCCAGTTACGCTCTGTCCCAGTTACGCTCTGTCCCAGTTACGCTCTGTCCCAGTTACACTCTGTCCCAGTTACACTCTGCCCCAGTTACACTCTGTCCCAGTTACGCTCTGTCCCAGTTACACTCTGTCCCAGTTACACTCTGTCCCAGTTACACTCTGTCCCAGTACCGCTCTGTCCCAGTTACATTCTGTCCCAGTTACACTCTGTCCCAGTTACACTCTGTCCCAGTTACGCTCTGTCCCAGTACCGCTCTGTCCCAGTACCGCTCTGTCCCAGTACCGCTCTGTCCCACTTACACTCTGTCCCAGTACCGCTCTGTCCCAGTACCGCTCTGTCCCAGTACCGCTCTGTCCCAGTACCGCTCTGTCCCAGTACCACTCTGTCCCAGTACCACTCTGTCCCAGTACCACTCTGTCCCAGTACCGCTCTGTCCCAGTACCGCTCTGTCCCAGTACCGCTCTGTCCCAGTACCGCTCTGTCCCAGTTACACTCTGTCCCAGTTACACTCTGTCCCAGTTACGCTCTGTCCCAGTTACACTCTGTCCCAGTTACACTCTGTCCCAGTTACGCTCTGTCCCAGTTACGCTCTGTCCCAGTTACGCTCTGTCCCAGTTACGCTCTGTCCCAGTTACGCTCTGTCCCAGTTACGCTCTGTCCCAGTTACACTCTGTCCCAGTTACACTCTGTCCCACTTACACTCTGTCCCAGTACCACTCTGTCCCAGTACCACTCTGTCCCAGTTACACTCTGTCCCAGTTACACTCTGTCCCAGTTACACTCTGTCCCAGTTACGCTCTGTCCCAGTTACGCTCTGTCCCAGTTACGCTCTGTCCCAGTTACGCTCTGTCCCAGTTACGCTCTGTCCCAGTTACGCTCTGTCCCAGTTACACTCTGTCCCACTTACACTCTGTCCCACTTACACTCTGTCCCACTTACACTCTGTCCCAGTTACACTCTGTCCCAGTTACACTCTGTCCCACTTACACTCTGTCCCACTTACACTCTGTCCCACTTACACTCTGTCCCACTTACACTCTGTCCCACTTACACTCTGTCCCAGTACCGCTCTGTCCCAGTACCGCTCTGTCCCAGTACCGCTCTGTCCCAGTACCGCTCTGTCCCAGTACCGCTCTGTCCCAGTACCGCTCTGTCCCAGTTACACTCTGTCCCAGTTACGCTCTGTCCCAGTTACGCTCTGTCCCAGTTACGCTCTGTCCCAGTTACGCTCTGTCCCAGTTACGCTCTGTCCCAGTCCCGCTCTGTCCCAGTACCACTCTGTCCCAGTACCACTCTGTCCCAGTACCACTCTGTCCCAGTTACACTCTGTCCCAGTTACACTCTGTCCCAGTACCACTCTGTCCCAGTACCACTCTGTCCCAGTACCACTCTGTCCCAGTACCACTCTGTCCCAGTACCACTCTGTCCCAGTACCACTCTGTCCCAGTTACACTCTGTCCCAGTTACACTCTGTCCCAGTTACGCTCTGTCCCAGTTACGCTCTGTCCCAGTTACGCTCTGTCCCAGTTACACTCTGTCCCAGTTACACTCTGTCCCAGTACCGCTCTGTCCCAGTACCGCTCTGTCCCAGTGCCGCTCTGTCCCAGTGCCGCTCTGTCCCAGTGCCGCTCTGTCCCAGTACCGCTCTGTCCCAGTGCCGCTCTGTCCCAGTACCACTCTGTCCCAGTACCACTCTGTCCCAGTACCACTCTGTCCCAGTACCACTCTGTCCCAGTACCACTCTGTCCCAGTACCACTCTGTCCCAGTTACGCTCTGTCCCAGTTACGCTCTGTCCCAGTTACGCTCTGTCCCAGTTACGCTCTGTCCCAGTTACGCTCTGTCCCAGTTACACTCTGTCCCACTTACACTCTGTCCCAGTTACACTCTGTCCCAGTTACACTCTGTCCCACTTACACTCTGTCCCACTTACACTCTGTCCCACTTACACTCTGTCCCACTTACACTCTGTCCCAGTACCGCTCTGTCCCAGTACCGCTCTGTCCCAGTACCGCTCTGTCCCAGTACCGCTCTGTCCCAGTACCGCTCTGTCCCAGTACCGCTCTGTCCCAGTACCGCTCTGTCCCAGTTACACTCTGTCCCAGTTACACTCTGTCCCAGTTACGCTCTGTCCCCGTTACGCTCTGTCCCAGTTACGCTCTGTCCCAGTTACGCTCTGTCCCAGTTACGCTCTGTCCCAGTTACGCTCTGTCCCAGTTACGCTCTGTCCCAGTTACGCTCTGTCCCAGTTACGCTCTGTCCCAGCTACACTCTGTCCCAGTACCACTCTGTCCCAGTACCACTCTGTCCCAGTTACGCTCTGTCCCAGTTACACTCTGTCCCAGTTACGCTCTGTCCCAGTTACGCTCTGTCCCAGTTACGCTCTGTCCCACTTACACTCTGTCCCAGTTACACTCTGTCCCACTTACACTCTGTCCCAGTTACACTCTGTCCCACTTACACTCTGTCCCAGTTACACTCTGTTCCACTTACACTCTGTCCCACTTACACTCTGTCCCACTTACACTCTGTCCCAGTACCGCTCTGTCCCAGTACCGCTCTGTCCCAGTACCGCTCTGTCCCAGTACCGCTCTGTCCCAGTACCGCTCTGTCCCAGTTACACTCTGTCCCAGTTACGCTCTGTCCCAGTTACGCTCTGTCCCAGTTACGCTCTGTCCCAGTTACGCTCTGTCCCAGTTACGCTCTGTCCCAGTTACACTCTGTCCCAGTTACACTCTGTCCCAGTACCACTCTGTCCCAGTACCACTCTGTCCCAGTTACACTCTGTCCCAGTTACACTCTGTCCCAGTTACACTCTGTCCCAGTTACACACTTTCCCAGTTACACTCTGTCCCAGTTACACTCTGTCCCAGTTACGCCCTGTCCCAGTTACGCTCTGTCCCAGTTACTCTCTGTCCCAGTTACGCTCTGTCCCAGTTACGCTCTGTCCCAGTTACGCTCTGTCCCAGTTACACTCTGTCCCAGTTACACTCTGCCCCAGTTACACTCTGTCCCAGTTACACTCTGTCCCAGTACCGCTACAGAGCGGTACTGGGACAGAGTGTAACTGGGACAGAGTGTAACTGGGACAGAGTGTAACTGGGACAGAGTGTAACTGGGACAGAATGTAAGTGGGACAGAGTGTAAGTGGGACAGAGTGTAACTGGGACAGAGTGTAAGTGGGACAGAGTGTAACTGGGACAGAGTGTAACTGGGACAGAGCGTAACTGGGACAGAGCGTAACTGGGACAGAGCGTAACTGGGACAGAGTGTAACTGGGACAGAGTGGTACTGGGACAGAGTGGTACTGGGACAGAGTGGTACTGGGACAGAGTGTAACTGGGACAGAGTGGTACTGGGACAGAGTGGTACTGGGACAGAGTGTAACTGGGACAGAGTGTAACTGGGACAGAGTGTAAGTGGGACAGAGTGTAAGTGGGACAGAGTGTAAGTGGGACAGAGTGTAACTGGGACAGAGTGTAACTGGGACAGAGTGTAAGTGGGACAGAGTGTAAGTGGGACAGAGTGTAAGTGGGACAGAGTGTAACTGGGACAGAGTGTAACTGGGACAGAGTGGTACTGGGACAGAGCGGTACTGGGACAGAGCGTAACTGGGACAGAGCGTAACTGGGACAGAGCGTAACTGGGACAGAGTGTAACTGGGACAGAGTGTAACTGGGACAGAGTGTAACTGGGACAGAGCGGTACTGGGACAGAGCGGTACTGGGACAGAGCGGTACTGGGACAGAGCGGTACTGGGACAGAGCGGTACTGGGACAGAGTGTAACTGGGACAGAGTGTAACTGGGACAGAGTGTAAGTGGGACAGAGTGTAAGTGGGACAGAGTGTAAGTGGGACAGAGTGTAACTGGGACAGAGTGTAACTGGGACAGAGTGTAAGTGGGACAGAGTGTAACTGGGACAGAGCGTAACTGGGACAGAGCGTAACTGGGACAGAGCGTAACTGGGACAGAGCGTAACTGGGACAGAGCGTAACTGGGACAGAGCGTAACTGGGACAGAGCGTAACTGGGACAGAGCGTAACTGGGACAGAGTGTAACTGGGACAGAGCGTAACTGGGACAGAGCGTAACTGGGACAGAGCGTAACTGGGACAGAGCGTAACTGGGACAGGGCGTAACTGGGACAGGGCGTAACTGGGACAGAGTGGTACTGGGACAGAGTGGTACTGGGACAGAGTGGTACTGGGACAGAGCGGTACTGGGACAGAGCGGTACTGGGACAGAGCGTAACTGGGACAGAGCGTAACTGGGACAGAGCGTAACTGGGACAGAGCGTAACTGGGACAGAGCGTAACTGGGACAGAGTGTAACTGGGACAGAGCGGTACTGGGACAGAGCGTAACTGGGACAGAGCGTAACTGGGACAGAGCGTAACTGGGACAGAGTGTAACTGGGACAGAGCGTAACTGGGACAGAGTGTAACTGGGACAGAGTGTAACTGGGACAGAGTGTAACTGGGACAGAGTGTAACTGGGACAGAGCGGTACTGGGACAGAGCGGTACTGGGACAGAGCGGTACTGGGACAGAGCGGTACTGGGACAGAGCGGAACTGGGACAGAGCGGAACTGGGACAGAGTGTAAGTGGGACAGAGTGTAAGTGGGACAGAGTGTAACTGGGACAGAGTGTAACTGGGACAGAGTGTAAGTGGGACAGAGTGTAACTGGGACAGAGTGTAAGTGGGACAGAGTGTAAGTGGGACAGAGTGTAACTGGGACAGAGTGTAACTGGGACAGAGCGTAACTGGGACAGAGCGTAACTGGGACAGAGCGTAACTGGGACAGAGCGTAACTGGGACAGAGCGTACCTGGGACAGAGCGTAACTGGGACAGAGTGTAACTGGGACAGAGTGGTACTGGGACAGAGTGGTACTGGGACAGAGTGGTACTGGGAGAGAGTGGTACTGGGACAGAGTGGTACTGGGACAGAGTGGTACTGGGACAGAGTGGTACTGGGACAGAGTGGTACTGGGACAGAGTGGTACTGGGACAGAGTGGTACTGGGACAGAGCGGCACTGGGACAGAGCGGTACTGGGACAGAGCGGTACTGGGACAGAGCGGCACTGGGACAGAGCGGTACTGGGACAGAGCGGCACTGGGACAGAGCGGTACTGGGACAGAGTGGTACTGGGACAGAGCGGTACTGGGACAGAGCGGTACTGGGACAGAGCGGTACTGGGACAGAGTGTAACTGGGACAGAGTGTAACTGGGACAGAGTGTAACTGGGACAGAGTGTAACTGGGACAGAATGTAAGTGGGACAGAGTGTAAGTGGGACAGAGTGTAACTGGGACAGAGTGTAACTGGGACAGAGTGTAACTGGGACACACCGAACGGCTAAGCGAAGAACTCAGAGAAGCCAGGAAGGAGATTGTGGAACTAAAGCAGTATTGCAGGAGCAAGAACGTTGAAATTCGGGGGCTACCTATGGTTAAAGACGAAGACCTGCGGAAGGCGGTTGGGGACATTGCGCTCAACCTTGGTGCCTCTGTCTCGGAGGGTGACATCGATGTGGTTCACCGTGTGCGGTCGAAAGATAAGGGTAAACCTAACGTTATTGTGAGGTTTTGTACTAAGACTGCCCGAAATAGATTGATTGCTGCTGCTAGGAAGAAAAGGATCAATTCCGGGGATCTGGGATTCGAGGGCGAAGAGCCAGTGTATATTAATGAGCATCTCTGTGTGGAAACTAAACGTCTACTCACCAAAGCCCGTCAACTCAAGAAAGACAAAGGCTGGAAGTTCATTTGGGTGGAACAAGGGAAAATCTTGATGAGGAAAGTGGAAAAGTCGTCTGTCCTACACATTGCGTCAGAGGACGACTTAGGGAGAGTAGACTGACCGAATCAAGGGTAGCATCTTGTTTTGTGTTCTTTGTTTTTTTTTAAAGGCAGAAAATGCCGTACACTATTTCTCAAATAGACCAACTGATAGAAAACGGGGACACATTCTCAATTCTACACTGTAATGTTCGAAGCCTACGTAAAACCTCAATGAATTGACTGGATATATTTCTCGCCATAAGTCTACTTTCGATTTAATTGCTTTAAGTGAAACTTGGTTGAGGAAAAATGAGACCATTTCAATCCCCGGCTATAAATTATTGTCACTCCCACGGGAGTCGCATGCAAGAGGAGGTGGTGTAGCCTTATTAATTAAACAAAACATTGCATTTCGGGCCCTTTCTACAGCATCTGTTAGCGACGATTGTATAGAAGCACTCTTTATCAAACTGGCAAATGGCATAATAGTTGGAGTGGTGTACCGCCCCCCAAGTTCATCACTGGTGTCTTTCACTGAAAGGTTTGAAACATCCCTCACTTCGTTATCGCGTGGGCCTAACGGTAGGATTATTATTGTTGATGACTTTAACATTGATGCCACATCAGACACACAAAATGATTACACATTGTTGCTGGAATCCTTCAACTTACATAATCTAATAGCTGAACCTACCCGGATTACCACCACCACAAGAACACTGATTGACAATGTCCTTTGTAGCAGGGATGACATTGTTTGTGCTGGTGTGTGCTCTGTTCCAATTTCCGACCATTTGCCAATATTTGCTGCCCTGGAAAATAAGGCTCCAGAGGGTGTGAAGCATAATCACACTAAACATCATAAAAAAATAAATCATGGCTTACTTCGCAACTTACTGGAACAAACAGATTTCTCTGCTGCATATGACGGTGATGTTGACACAGAATTTAACAATTTTATTGACGCCCTTCAAAGTATAATTGCACAATGTAGTGAGAAAACATGCATAAGAAACTACAAGAAACCTGTTTGCCCGTGGATGACAAAATCCATTCTTGATGATCTAAAGAAAAAAGTACTGGTATAAAAAATGGAAACAGAATAAAAGAAATGAATATTACCTTACCCAATTTAGGCTCCTTAGGAATTCCACAGTCTCCATGATGAGAAAAAGAAAAAAGGAATATTACTCCTTCCTTATTCAGCAAGCAAATGGAAATACAGCGAAAATGTGGAACATCGTAAAGGATGCTATTCGCCCTACCTCTAAGCAACAAGTACAACCTGATGTAATTGATCAGGATGTGGCAGACATATTTAACGATTGCTTTGTAAATTTCGGGCCTCTCTTAGCCCAGCAGCTGATCCCGATAACTGATCCTAGCAATCTTATAAACCCTGTTATAAATAGTTTTGTAATGAAAGAGCTCGAGCTGGGCGAAATTGTTAGTGTGGTAAGCGCACTTCAAGTAAGCAAATCCCCGGGTCTGGACGCCATTCCAGTAAAAATAATCAAAGATAATATTGACATATTAGCCATGCACCTATTACACCTATTTACGCACTCTATAGAAGGTTCAATATTTCCTGCAAGACTAAAAGTAGCTAAAGTCCTGCCTATCCATAAAGAAGGGGAACTGTCGGAACCGAGTAATTATAGGCCAATTTCAGTCCTTGGTGTCATCAATACAGTTTTTGAAAAAATACTATGTATACGCATAAAGAAATTTATAGGTAAGTTTAATATTATATGCCCAAGTCAGCATGGCTTCACGCCGCATAGATCAACAGCATCCGCAGTCCTTGTCCTATCGCAAATGATAACTACTGCCCTCAACGATAATAAGATTGCCATAGTGGTGTATTTAGATATTAAAAAGGCATTCGATACGGTTAATCATACAATCCTTGTTGATAAACTCAGTAAGTATGGCTTCCGAGGGAAAATGTTAGATTTTTTCAATAGTTACCTTACAAACCGCGTACAGCATGTTGTAATGAATAACGTGATTTCTGGGGCGCAGGTCGTGCTGACTGGGGTACCACAGGGCTCAGTCCTGGGACCAATGTTTTTCTCCCTTTATGTAAATGACCTCCCGTCTATACTAAAACATTCTCCAGCAGTGATGTACGCTGATGACACAGCTTTAATAATTATAGGAGACACAATCGATGAACTCAACAAAAAGATAAACGAAGAGATGGAAATGGTTCTTAACTGGTTTACTAACAACCACCTCTCCGTTAACATTCAGAAAACCAAATATACTTTGTTCCGCTCTAGGGGAAAAAAATTAAACTACCAAAATGTTGCTTTGTATTTAAATAACCAGTCAATACAAGAAGTAAGCAGTTTTAAATATCTTGGCGTATATCTTGATTCTGATATGCACTGGAAGAATCAAGTAAAGCAAGTTTGCTCAAAGCTGGCATATGGTTGTCATATTTTATAACAAGCGCGAGAATGCTTTAATTTCTCTATACTCCGAATACTCTACTTTGCTTTTATACAAAGCCAGCTAATCTACTGCATGGAGTCATGGGGTAACACATACCCCACATATCTCGAACCTGTAATCCGATTGCAGAAGAGAGCGATAAGAATAATTACTTATTCAAAATATACTGACTCTACTGAACCACTTTTCCAGTCCACCGGCATTCTACCTTTCCATTCCATGTATACATTAAACATAGCCCAGACAATTCATAAAATACTACAGCTCAATGAACCGCTTCCCCACAGTATCTTTATAACTCCTAAAAGGGAGACTAGGGCTGCTAGTGCAAAACATTTCAATTTGCCCGCCTGTCACAATACTTACGGGCAAAGATTATTAGAATTCAATGGAGTTTTAATCTGGAATGGCATTCCTAATGAGGTTAAAACAGAAACAAATTTTGTACAATCCCTCAAAATGTTCCTGATGAATATGTGAAGTATATGGTATGAATTTTTACTTTTTGTTTTGAAGAGAAATATGTTTTTTGTGAGCGTTTTGTTTGTATTCCTGTATTTTTTCTCCGTAAATCTTATAACGTTCTAATTTTCATTTTAGGAATAGAAATGTTCGTTTCCGCGTGCTGCAAATATGTTGTATTGTGTTGAACCCGAAACTAGCCCCTGGCTATGGGTCCAGTTATTATTGTACATATTGAATTGTGCTCAGTTTCATTTTCGAATAAAAAAAAAACTCCGGATCAGTAGTCGAGCGTCCTAACCACTGAGCCACCGCGGCGGGTTGTACCCCAGTTTGAGTTGTAAAATTTCACCCGATTGTTACCACCTCTCCCCATTCCAGAAAAATAAATCATTCTAGTATAATAAACCGTTCTAGTATAAGAGACGTAGGTTGACAAGCTATATGTACTGCTGCAGTGCCATCGAGCACAAGGAAAACAAATATTTCAGCCAAACTAGCTCTCAAAGGCCTGGTAGGTTGTTTTTGCGTGTCTGTGTGATTGCAGAAGTAAAAGTGCGTTAGACATCTTCAGTTGTTAGAAGTGACATCTCGGTTCTTACTCAGTTTCTAACCGTCTTATGGCCGGTTCTTCTGGCTGTTTTCTTTAACTTGGCGACTTGCGAAAAGTACGCCCTATACACACTTAAGACATTTAACCTAGATGTCACCAAAACGTGTACTTGGAGACCAGAAGTAGTACTGATCTGAGTAGAAGGCTTGAATGCTATCATTTGAGCGTATTTATTTGACAACAGGGTTTTATGTGCGAACCATGAATTATGAGGCACGAGGTAGCGAAGCTGTTTGGTTTGAATCCGACAGCCTGTGGTTATATTAGGTGGCGTGAGATTTCAGCACATTCTTTTTTCGGCTCCATAAAAATGTGATCCGCCCTATCGTTTTCCAATCCCAGACAGATGTTCAGGAACCGAACGCAAGTAACAGTGCGCTACACAGTTTAGATTTAAGCGAGAAATGTAATTTCGTTGGAGGGGAGGTACTAAAAATGTGTAAGTCAATTTGTACGGATGAATTTTATTCAATTCATTTATCTTTCAGAGCGGTTACAAAGACAACTCTGAGCCTTTAGCCCTCTTCACGGACAGTGACGAGACAGTCGGGCCACAAGTCCGCAGTCATTTCTGGCTCGTCAAGGGTTCGTGGCACTGTGTGCCAGGTTTACAGGGAGTTGGCCTTATCCAACACATTCTATGTCGAGCCGAAAGGGGGCGGTACAAGTACTTAAGAATCATTTTGGTGCAAATTTCGAAGAAAAAAATCTATGTCCTTTGAAACAATCGCGAGTAAGTACTCACTTTTAGAAAACACTGTATTTTAAATAGGAACGTTGCCACAGCTTTATTATGCATTCCTGAGTTACGACAATGGTTAGCTGGTGGTGGTAGTAGTGGTACATCAGTTGAAAGGAGAAAAGCAAAAAAGAGAAAAGGATGATTAATGCTTCATTCCTATTCAGCATGAAAGATTTGTTTTTTTTTGCAAAAGAGACATCTGTATTTTGAGCGGCGTCGACGTGGGAGGAGTCACGTTTGCATGAATTCCAATAAAAAAAAGAGTAACTATCGCAAAGCTACCATGGTGGCTAGTTGGGTGTTCCTCCTGATGCATTGGGCACGTTGTACTTACTCACTACGTACGTCAAACAAGTGAAGAAAAGAGAGACGAAACAGGACATGCGCCGACTTCAACCACTTTACTTTGTTAGTTCGCGCACGTTGTCTGGTTCAATTTTTGTCTTAGTGCCTTAATACAGCACGCTGGATAGATTCTGTATGAGTCACTGGTACACAATATCCGTGTCGCTTGGCTTCTGTTGTTTTATAGAACAAATATCTCAATATAAATTTAGCATTTTTAATCGAATCAGTAAAGCTATACTGAGCTTCCCAAGCTACTCCTGGCCGGATACTCGGCTTATTAACGGTGAAATGCTTGGGAAATTGGTCTTTGACCTTACCTTCAGAAAACGAAAAATACCTTGTGCCATGGCGCTGTGTGGCTGCAGATGCCATTGCTCCATAAAAATTCATCATCATCCATCATCCATCATCTATCATCTATCGTCAATCATCTATCATTTATCGTCAATCATCAATCGTCAATCGTCTATCGTCTATTGTAATTTGTAATTTGTAATTTGTAATTTGTAATTTATAATTTATAATTTATAATTTATAATTTATAATTTATAATTTATAATTTATAATTTATAATTTGTAATTTGTAATTTGTAATTTGTAATTTGTAATTTGTAATTTATCATTTATCAAACATTGACCATTTCAAACATGTGTGCCGCGGTCGCAATGCAGTCTTTTGAAATTTTACTGTAATCACATGCACCTTTTTCTTCAGCTGTAAACTGATGCCACTACAGAAAATCTTAACATTGCAGACAATCGGCAGTGCAAGTTACTGCTGGATAAAACTCTTGGGTCGGCATGTAATTTCGACCTCTAGAATATTCTGTTTCGGAAACTGTATAATTAAATACTTTTGTTCAGCGAATATGGCTTATTTTCCTCTTGTGTCTCCACTGTTCAGTTAATAAAAAAATACAACGAATTCATTTCACAGTTTAAGGCAAACCCTTTATAAGCAAAAAAGCAAACAAAGTATACTGTGTGAATACAGGGCTTTTCTTATTCGGGTAAAATCCGATTTTTTGTGTTAAAAATTTATTTAAAACGATTTTCTTGCTGAAAAATAAGCCCTCTAAAATACTTACTTTTCTTGTGCCCAAACTGATTATACGGTACGAAAAGTACGGTATTATCAGGTTGTGCTCATCTCAAAGGGATAATCTCTCAACTGATAATATTAAATTTATTTCCAGGCTTTTTACTTGCGACGGTGCTTATTTGAATCAAAGGCCGAACATCTGTATTTGCAGATGAAAGCCGAAAACACAGGCACTCATGAGAGGCTCATGAACAAAAAATAGCACAAAAGGACACGAGAGACAAGCGCTATAGCGCTTCATCGTTCCTTTTCCGTCCTTCGTGTTCCTTTAATAATTTCGACCACCTTAAACGTGCACTGACATCGCACAGCACACGGGCGCCTTAGCGTTTTTCCTCCATAAAAATGCAGCCGCCGCGGTCGGGTTCGAACCCGGGAACGACGCAACGACGCAGCGTGTTCGCGCTTCCCGCCATTGTAGGAGCTGCCATCTTCCGACGGAACTGCGAAGACGGGACTGTTATCGCCACATCGCGTGGGCGTTGATCTTGGCTGGCCTAATCACTTTGGCAGCAGCGGCGACGGAGGCCGGACGTTAATGCGACGTGCTTCTGTATTCACAGGTTGGTGGAATACCTTTTGGTTTTTCAGTAGAATAAGCCTATGCGCTCCTACCGCTGCTGCTGCCAAAAAGTGTGTTGTGACGTTCTTGTGTCTTCCTTTGATTGCCTTGGATGGTCGTGTTAGCACAGCATTTCACTGCTGCCACTGAACAGTAACATGAATAGAAGTAATAGTGAACAGCATGGCGATTTTGCAGCAACCATTACAGAGAAGCAGCCTAATAGTATAAAAGAAGTTGTAAAAGTCCTTACAGATCTGGTAGTAAGGCTTGATATGTTTGCCAAAGAAATGAAGAGCGATGTAGCAAAAGTGACGAGTTCAAATGCCGAGATGAGAAAGGAACTTGCCGACGCCTGTGAATCCATGAACCATATAAACAGTGTATTTGAGAATTTCAGAAAGAATGTTGAAGGCTTCTGTCAAGAGCTTGAAGAGGTGAAGAGTCAGAACGCCAGTAGCAAAATAGAAACCGAACGGCTAAGCGAAGAACTCAGAGAAGCCAGGAAGGAGATTGTGGAACTAAAGCAGTATAGCAGGAGCATGAACATTGAAATTCGGGGGCTACCTATGGTTAAAGACGAAGACCTGCGGAAGGCGGTTGGGGACATTGCGCTCAACCTTGGTGCCTCTGTCTCGGAGGGTGACATCGATGTGGTTCACCGTGTGCGGTCGAAAGATAAGGGTAAACCTAACGTTATTGTGAAGTTTTGTACTAAGACTGCCCGAAATAGATTGATTGCTGCTGCTAGGAAGAAAAGGATCAATTCCGGGGATCTGGGATTCGAGGGCGAAGAGCCAGTGTATATTAATGAGCATCTCTGTGTGGAAACTAAACGTCTACTCACCAAAGCCCGTCAACTCAAGAAAGACAAAGGCTGGAAGTTCATTTGGGTGGAACAAGGGAAAATCTTGATGAGGAAAGTGGAAAAGTCGTCTGTCCTACACATTGCGTCAGAGGACGACTTAGGGAGAGTAGACTGACCGAATCAAGGGTAGCATCTTGTTTTGTGTTCTTTGTTTTTTTTAAAGGCAGAAAATGCCGTACACTATTTCTCAAATAGACCAACTGATAGAAAACGGGGACACATTCTCAATTCTACACTGTAATGTTCGAAGCCTACGTAAAAACCTCAATGAATTGACTGGATATATTTCTCGCCATAAGTCTACTTTCGATTTAGTTGCTTTAAGTGAAATTTGGTTGAGGAAAAATGAGACCATTTCAATCCCCGGCTATAAATTATTGTCACTCCCACGGGAGTCGCATGCAAGAGGAGGTGGTGTAGCCTTATTCATTAAACAAAACATTGCATTTCGGGCCCTTTCTACAGCATCTGTTAGCGACGATTGTATAGAAGCACTCTTTATCAAACTGGCAAATGGCATAATAGTTGGAGTGGTGTACCGCCCCCCAAGTTCATCACTGGGGTCTTTCACTGAAAGGTTTGAAACATCGCTCACTTCGTTATCGCGTGGGCCTAACGGTAGGATTATTATTGTTGGTGACTTTAACATTGATGCTACATCAGACACACAAAAGGATTACACATTGTTGCTGGAATCCTTCAACTTACATAATCTAATAGCTGAACCTACCCGGATTACCACCACCACAAGTACACTGATTGACCATGTCCTTTGTAGCAGGGATGACATTGTTTGTGCTGGTGTGTGCTCTGTTCCAATTTCCGACCATTTGCCAATATTTGCTGCCCTGGAAAATAAGGCTCCAGAGGGTGTGAAGCATAATCACACTAAACATCATAAAAAAATAACTCATGGCTTACTTCGCAACTTACTGGAACAAACAGATTTCTCTGCTGCATATGACGGTGATGTTGACAAAGAATTTAACAATTTTATTGACGCCCTTCAAAGTACTGATCTGAGTAGAAGGTCACCTATTGCTTGAATGCTATCATTTGAGCGTATTTATTTGACAACAGGGTTTTATGTGCGAACCATGAATTATGAGGCACGAGGTAGCGAAGCTGTTTGGTTTGAATCCGACAGCCTGTGGTTATATTAGGTGGCGTGAGATTTCAGCACATTCTTTTTTCGGCTCCATAAAAATGTGATCCGCCCTATCGTTTTCCAATCCCAGACAGATGTTCAGGAACCGAACGCAAGTAACAGTGCGCTACACAGTTTAGATTTAAGCGAGAAATGTAATTTCGTTGGAGGGGAGGTACTAAAAATGTGTAAGTCAATTTGTACGGATGAATTTTATTCAATTCATTTATCTTTCAGAGCGGTTACAAAGACAACTCTGAGCCTTTAGCCCTCTTCACGGACAGTGACGAGACAGTCGGGCCACAAGTCCGCAGTCATTTCTGGCTCGTCAAGGGTTCGTGGCACTGTGTGCCAGGTTTACAGGGAGTTGGCCTTATCCAACACATTCTATATCGAGCCGAAAGGGGGCGGTACAAGTACTTAAGAATCATTTTGGTGCAAATTTCAAAGAAAAAAATCTATGTCCTTTGAAAAAACGCGAGTAAGTACTCACTTTTAGAAAACACTATTTTAAATAGGAACGTTGCCACAGCTTTATTATGCATTCCTGAAAGAAGAAAAGCAAAAAAGAGAAAAGGATGATTAATGCTTCATTCCTATTCAGCATGAAAGATTTGTTTTTTTTTGCAAAAGAGACATCTGTATTTTGAGCGGCGTCGACGTGGGAGGAGTCACGTTTGCATGAATTCCAATAAAAAAAAGAGTAACTATCGCAAAGCTACCATGGTGGCTAGTTGGGTGTTCCTCCTGATGCATTGGGCACGTTGTACTTACTCACTACGTACGTCAAACAAGTGAAGAAAAGAGAGACGAAACAGGACATGCGCCGACTTCAACCACTTTACTTTGTTAGTTCGCGCACGTTGTCTGGTTCAATTTTTGTCTTAGTGCCTTAATACAGCACGCTGGATAGATTCTGTATGAGTCACTGGTACACAATATCCGTGTCGCTTGGCTTCTGTTGTTTTATAGAACAAATATCTCAATATAAATTTAGCATTTTTAATCGAATCAGTAAAGCTATACTGAGCTTCCCAAGCTACTCCTGGCCGGATACTCGGCTTATTAACGGTGAAATGCTTGGGAAATTGGTCTTTGACCTTACCTTCAGAAAACGAAAAATACCTTGTGCCATGGCGCTGTGTGGCTGCAGATGCCATTGCTCCATAAAAATTCATCATCATCCATCATCCATCATCTATCATCTATCGTCAATCATCTATCATTTATCGTCAATCATCAATCGTCAATCGTCTATCGTCTATTGTAATTTGTAATTTGTAATTTGTAATTTGTAATTTATAATTTATAATTTATAATTTATAATTTATAATTTATAATTTATAATTTATAATTTATAATTTGTAATTTGTAATTTGTAATTTGTAATTTGTAATTTGTAATTTGTAATTTATCATTTATCAAACATTGACCATTTCAAACATGTGTGCCGCGGTCGCAATGCAGTCTTTTGAAATTTTACTGTAATCACATGCACCTTTTTCTTCAGCTGTAAACTGATGCCACTACAGAAAATCTTAACATTGCAGACAATCGGCAGTGCAAGTTACTGCTGGATAAAACTCTTGGGTCGGCATGTAATTTCGACCTCTAGAATATTCTGTTTCGGAAACTGTATAATTAAATACTTTTGTTCAGCGAATATGGCTTATTTTCCTCTTGTGTCTCCACTGTTCAGTTAATAAAAAAATACAACGAATTCATTTCACAGTTTAAGGCAAACCCTTTATAAGCAAAAAAGCAAACAAAGTATACTGTGTGAATACAGGGCTTTTCTTATTCGGGTAAAATCCGATTTTTTGTGTTAAAAATTTATTTAAAACGATTTTCTTGCTGAAAAATAAGCCCTCTAAAATACTTACTTTTCTTGTGCCCAAACTGATTATACGGTACGAAAAGTACGGTATTATCAGGTTGTGCTCATCTCAAAGGGATAATCTCTCAACTGATAATATTAAATTTATTTCCAGGCTTTTTACTTGCGACGGTGCTTATTTGAATCAAAGGCCGAACATCTGTATTTGCAGATGAAAGCCGAAAACACAGGCACTCATGAGAGGCTCATGAACAAAAAATAGCACAAAAGGACACGAGAGACAAGCGCTATAGCGCTTCATCGTTCCTTTTCCGTCCTTCGTGTTCCTTTAATAATTTCGACCACCTTAAACGTGCACTGACATCGCACAGCACACGGGCGCCTTAGCGTTTTTCCTCCATAAAAATGCAGCCGCCGCGGTCGGGTTCGAACCCGGGAACGACGCAACGACGCAGCGTGTTCGCGCTTCCCGCCATTGTAGGAGCTGCCATCTTCCGACGGAACTGCGAAGACGGGACTGTTATCGCCACATCGCGTGGGCGTTGATCTTGGCTGGCCTAATCACTTTGGCAGCAGCGGCGACGGAGGCCGGACGTTAATGCGACGTGCTTCTGTATTCACAGGTTGGTGGAATACCTTTTGGTTTTTCAGTAGAATAAGCCTATGCGCTCCTACCGCTGCTGCTGCCAAAAAGTGTGTTGTGACGTTCTTGTGTCTTCCTTTGATTGCCTTGGATGGTCGTGTTAGCACAGCATTTCACTGCTGCCACTGAACAGTAACATGAATAGAAGTAATAGTGAACAGCATGGCGATTTTGCAGCAACCATTACAGAGAAGCAGCCTAATAGTATAAAAGAAGTTGTAAAAGTCCTTACAGATCTGGTAGTAAGGCTTGATATGTTTGCCAAAGAAATGAAGAGCGATGTAGCAAAAGTGACGAGTTCAAATGCCGAGATGAGAAAGGAACTTGCCGACGCCTGTGAATCCATGAACCATATAAACAGTGTATTTGAGAATTTCAGAAAGAATGTTGAAGGCTTCTGTCAAGAGCTTGAAGAGGTGAAGAGTCAGAACGCCAGTAGCAAAATAGAAACCGAACGGCTAAGCGAAGAACTCAGAGAAGCCAGGAAGGAGATTGTGGAACTAAAGCAGTATAGCAGGAGCATGAACATTGAAATTCGGGGGCTACCTATGGTTAAAGACGAAGACCTGCGGAAGGCGGTTGGGGACATTGCGCTCAACCTTGGTGCCTCTGTCTCGGAGGGTGACATCGATGTGGTTCACCGTGTGCGGTCGAAAGATAAGGGTAAACCTAACGTTATTGTGAAGTTTTGTACTAAGACTGCCCGAAATAGATTGATTGCTGCTGCTAGGAAGAAAAGGATCAATTCCGGGGATCTGGGATTCGAGGGCGAAGAGCCAGTGTATATTAATGAGCATCTCTGTGTGGAAACTAAACGTCTACTCACCAAAGCCCGTCAACTCAAGAAAGACAAAGGCTGGAAGTTCATTTGGGTGGAACAAGGGAAAATCTTGATGAGGAAAGTGGAAAAGTCGTCTGTCCTACACATTGCGTCAGAGGACGACTTAGGGAGAGTAGACTGACCGAATCAAGGGTAGCATCTTGTTTTGTGTTCTTTGTTTTTTTTAAAGGCAGAAAATGCCGTACACTATTTCTCAAATAGACCAACTGATAGAAAACGGGGACACATTCTCAATTCTACACTGTAATGTTCGAAGCCTACGTAAAAACCTCAATGAATTGACTGGATATATTTCTCGCCATAAGTCTACTTTCGATTTAGTTGCTTTAAGTGAAATTTGGTTGAGGAAAAATGAGACCATTTCAATCCCCGGCTATAAATTATTGTCACTCCCACGGGAGTCGCATGCAAGAGGAGGTGGTGTAGCCTTATTCATTAAACAAAACATTGCATTTCGGGCCCTTTCTACAGCATCTGTTAGCGACGATTGTATAGAAGCACTCTTTATCAAACTGGCAAATGGCATAATAGTTGGAGTGGTGTACCGCCCCCCAAGTTCATCACTGGGGTCTTTCACTGAAAGGTTTGAAACATCGCTCACTTCGTTATCGCGTGGGCCTAACGGTAGGATTATTATTGTTGGTGACTTTAACATTGATGCCACATCAGACACACAAAAGGATTACACATTGTTGCTGGAATCCTTCAACTTACATAATCTAATAGCTGAACCTACCCGGATTACCACCACCACAAGTACACTGATTGACCATGTCCTTTGTAGCAGGGATGACATTGTTTGTGCTGGTGTGTGCTCTGTTCCAATTTCCGACCATTTGCCAATATTTGCTGCCCTGGAAAATAAGGCTCCAGAGGGTGTGAAGCATAATCACACTAAACATCATAAAAAAATAACTCATGGCTTACTTCGCAACTTACTGGAACAAACAGATTTCTCTGCTGCATATGACGGTGATGTTGACAAAGAATTTAACAATTTTATTGACGCCCTTCAAAGTACTGATCTGAGTAGAAGGTCACCTATTGCTTGAATGCTATCATTTGAGCGTATTTATTTGACAACAGGGTTTTATGTGCGAACCATGAATTATGAGGCACGAGGTAGCGAAGCTGTTTGGTTTGAATCCGACAGCCTGTGGTTATATTAGGTGGCGTGAGATTTCAGCACATTCTTTTTTCGGCTCCATAAAAATGTGATCCGCCCTATCGTTTTCCAATCCCAGACAGATGTTCAGGAACCGAACGCAAGTAACAGTGCGCTACACAGTTTAGATTTAAGCGAGAAATGTAATTTCGTTGGAGGGGAGGTACTAAAAATGTGTAAGTCAATTTGTACGGATGAATTTTATTCAATTCATTTATCTTTCAGAGCGGTTACAAAGACAACTCTGAGCCTTTAGCCCTCTTCACGGACAGTGACGAGACAGTCGGGCCACAAGTCCGCAGTCATTTCTGGCTCGTCAAGGGTTCGTGGCACTGTGTGCCAGGTTTACAGGGAGTTGGCCTTATCCAACACATTCTATATCGAGCCGAAAGGGGGCGGTACAAGTACTTAAGAATCATTTTGGTGCAAATTTCAAAGAAAAAAATCTATGTCCTTTGAAAAAACGCGAGTAAGTACTCACTTTTAGAAAACACTATTTTAAATAGGAACGTTGCCACAGCTTTATTATGCATTCCTGAAAGAAGAAAAGCAAAAAAGAGAAAAGGATGAATTATGCTTCATTCCTATTCTGCATGAAAGTTTTGTTTTTTTTTGCAAAAGAGACATCTGTATTTTGAGCGGCGTCGACGTGGGAGGAGTCACGTTTGCATGAATTCCAATAAAAAAAAGAGTAACTATCGCAAAGCTACCATGGTGGCTAGTTGGGTGTTCCTCCTGATGCATTGGGCACGTTGTACTTACTCACTACGTACGTCAAACAAGTGAAGAAATGAGAGACGAAACAGGACATGCGCCGACTTCAACCACTTTACTTTGTTAGTTCGCGCACGTTGTCTGGTTCAATTTTTGTCTTAGTGCCTTAATACAGCACGCTGGATAGATTCTGTATGAGTCACTGGTACACAATATCCGTGTCGCTTGGCTTCTGTTGTTTTATAGGACAAATATCTCAATATAAATTTAGGATTTTTAATCGAATCAGTAAAGCTATACTGAGCTTCCCAAGCTACTCCTGGCCGGATACTCGGCTTATTAACGGTGAAATGCTTGGGAAATTGGTCTTTGACCTTACCTTCAGAAAACGAAAAATTCCTTGTGCCATGGCGCTGTGTGGCTGCAGATGCCATTGCTCCATAAAAATTCATCATCATCATAATCATCATCCATCATCCATCATCCATCATCCATCATCCATCATCTATCATCTATCATCTATCATCTATCATCAATCATCAATCATCAATCGTCAATCGTCAATCGTCAATCGTCAATCGTCAATCGTCAATCGTCTATCGTCTATCGTCTATCGTCTATCGTCTATCGTCTATCGTCTGTCGTCTGTCGTCTGTCGTCTGTCGTCTGTCGTCTGTCGTCTGTCGTAATTTGCAATTTGCAATTTGCAATTTGCAATTTATCAAACATTGACCATTTCAAACATGTGTGCCGCGGTCGCAATGCAGTCTTTCGAAATTTTACTGTAATCACATGCACCTTTTTCTTCAGCTGTAAACTGATGCCACTACAGAAAATCTTAACATTGCATACAATCGGCAGTGCAAGTTACTGCTGGATAAAACTCTTGGGTCGACATGTAATTTCGACCTCTAGAATGGTCTGTTTCGGAAACTGTATAATTAAATACTTTTGTTCAGCGAATATGGCTTATTTTCCTCTTGTGTCTCCACTGTTCAGTTAATAAAAAAATACAACGAATTCATTTCACAGTTTAAGGCAAACCCTTTATAAGCAAAAAAGCAAACAAAGTATACTGTGTGAATACAGGGCTTTTCTTATTCGGGTAAAATCCGATTTTGTGTGTTAAAAATTTATTTAAAACAATTTTCTTGCTGAAAAATAAGCTCTCTAAAATACTTACTTTTCTTGTGCCCAAACTGATTATACGGTACGAAAAGTACGGTATTATCAGGTTGTGCTCATCTCAAAGGGATACTCTCTCAACTGATAATATTAAGTTTATTTCCAGGCTTTTTACTTGCGACGGTGCTTAATTTGAATCAAAGGCCGAACATCTTTATTTGCAGATGAAAGCCGAAAACACAGGCACTCATGAGAGGCTCATGAACAAAAAATAGCACAAAAGGACACGCGAGACAAGCGCTATAGCGCTTCATCGTTCCTTTTCCGTCCTTCGTGTTCCTTTAATAATTTCGACCACCTGAGGATCTTAAACGTGCACTGACATCGCACAGCACACGGGCGCCTTAGCGTTTTTCCTCCATAAAAATGCAGCCGCCGCGGTCGGGTTCGAACCCGGGAACGACGCAACGACGCAGCGCGTTCGCGCTTCCCGCCATTGTAGGAGCTGCCATCTTCCGACGGAACTGCGAAGACGGGACTGTTATCGCCACATCGCGTGGGCGTTGATCTTGGCTGGCCTAATCACTTTGGCAGCAGCGGCGACGGAGGCCGGACGTTAATGCGACGTGCTTCTGTATTCACAGGTTGGTGGAATACCTTTTGGTTTTTCAGTAGAATAAGCCTATGCGCTCCTACCGCTGCTGCTGCCAAAAAGTGTGTTGTGACGTTCTTGTGTCTTCCTTTGATTGCCTTGGATGGTCGTGTTAGCACAGCATTTCACTGCTGCCACTGAACAGTAACATGAATAGAAGTAATAGTGAACAGCATGGTGATTTTGCAGCAACCATTACAGAGAAGCAGCCTAATAGTATAAAAGAAGTTGTAAAAGTCCTTACAGATCTGGTAGTAAGGCTTGATATGTTTGCCAAAGAAATGAAGAGCGATGTAGCAAAAGTGACGAGTTCAAATGCCGAGATGAGAAAGGAACTTGCCGACGCCTGTGAAATCATGAACCATATAAACAGTGTATTTGAGAATTTCAGAAAGAATGTTGAAGGCTTCCGTCAAGAGCTTGAAGAGGTGAAGAGTCAGAACGCCAGTGGCAAAATAGAAACCGAACGGCTAAGCGAAGAACTCAGAGAAGCCAGGAAGGAGATTGTGGAACTAAAGCAGTATAGCAGGAGCAAGAACGTTGAAATTCGGGGGCTACCTATGGTTAAAGACGAAGACCTGCGGAAGGCGGTTGGGGACATTGCGCTCAACCTTGGTGCCTCTGTCTCGGAGGGTGACATCGATGTGGTTCACCGTGTGCGGTCGAAAGATAAGGGTAAACCTAACGTTATTGTGAAGTTTTGTACTAAGACTGCCCGAAATAGATTGATTGCTGCTGCTAGGAAGAAAAGGATCAATTCCGGGGATCTGGGATTCGAGGGCGAAGAGCCAGTGTATATTAATGAGCATCTCTGTGTGGAAACTAAACGTCTACTCACCAAAGCCCGTCAATTCAAGAAAGACAAAGGCTGGAAGTTCATTTGGGTGGAACAAGGGAAAATTTTGATGAGGAAAGTGGAAAAGTCGTCTGTCCTACACATTGCGTCAGAGGACGACTTAGGGAGAGTAGACTGACCGAATCAAGGGTAGCATCTTGTTTTGTGTTCTTTGTTTTTTTTAAAGGCAGAAAATGCCGTACACTATTTCTCAAATAGACCAACTGATAGAAAACGGGGACACATTCTCAATTCTACACTGTAATGTTCGAAGCCTACGTAAAAACCTCAATGAATTGACTGGATATATTTCTCGCCATAAGTCTACTTTCGATTTAGTTGCTTTAAGTGAAACTTGGTTGAGGAAAAATGAGACCATTTCAATCCCCGGCTATAAATTATTGTCACTCCCACGGGAGTCGCATGCAAGAGGAGGTGGTGTAGCCTTATTCATTAAACAAAACAATGCATTTCGGGCCCTTTCTACAGCATCTGTTAGCGACGATTGTATAGAAGCGCTCTTTATCAAACTGGCAAATGGCATAATAGTTGGAGTGGTGTACCGCCCCCCAAGTTCATCACTGGGGTCTTTCACTGAAAGGTTTGAAACATCCCTCACTTCGTTATCGCGTGGGCCTAACGGTAGGATTATTACTGTTGGTGACTTTAACATTGATGCCACATCAGACACACAAAATGATTACACATTGTTGCTGGAATCCTTCAACTTACATAATCTAATAGCTGAACCTACCCGGATTACCACGACCACAAGTACACTGATTGACCATGTCCTTTGTAGCAGGGATGACATTGTTTGTGCTGGTGTGTGCTCTGTTCCAATTTCCGACCATTTGCCAATATTTGCTGCCCTGGAAAATAAGGCTCCAGAGGGTGTGAAGCATAATCACACTAAACATCATAAAAAAATAAATCATGGCTTACTTCGCAACTTACTGGAACAAACAGATTTCTCTGCTGCATATGACGGTGATGTTGACACAGAATTTAACAATTTTATTGACGCCCTTCATAGTATAATTGCACAATGTAGTGAGAAAACATGCATAAGAAACTACAAGAAACTTGTTTGCCCGTGGATGACAAAATCCATTCTTGATGATCTAAAGAAAAAAGTACTGGTATAAAAAATGGAAACAGAATAAAAGAAATGAATATTACCTTACCCAATTTAAGCTCCTTAGGAATTCCACAGTCTCCATGATGAGAAAAAGAAAAAAGGAATATTACTCCTTCCTTATTCAGCAAGCAAATGGAAATACAGCGAAAATGTGGAACATCGTAAAGGATGCTATTCGCCCTACCTCTAAGCAACAAGTACAACCTGATGTAATTAATTAGGATGTGGTAGACATATTTAACGATTACTTTGTAAATTTCGGGCCTCTCTTAGCCCAGCAGCTGATCCCGATAACTGATCCTAGCAATCTTATAAACCCTGTTATAAATAGTTTTGTAATGAAAGAGCTCGATCTGGGCGAAATTGTTAGTGTGGTAAGCGCACTTCAAGTAAGCAAATCCCCGGGTCTGGACGCCATTCCAGTAAAAATAATCAAAGATAATATTGACATATTAGCCATGCACCTATTACACCTATTTACGCACTCTATAGAAGGTTCAATATTTCCTGCAAGTCTAAATGTAGCTAAAGTCCTGCCTATCCATAAAGAAGGGGAACGGTCGGAACCGAGTAATTATAGGCCAATTTCAGTCCTTGGTGTCATCAATACAGTTTTTGAAAAAATACTATGTATACGCATAAAAAAATTTATAGGTAAGTTTAATATTATATGCCCAAGTCAGCATGGCTTCACGCCGCATAGATCAACAGCATCCGCAGTTCTTGTCCTATCGCAAATGATAAATACTGCCCTCAACGATAATAAGGTAGCCATAGTGGTGTATTTAGATATTAAAAAGGCATTCGATACGGTTAATCACACAATCCTTGTTGATAAACTCAGTAAGTATGGCTTCCGAGGGAAAATGTTAGATTTTTTCAATAGTTACCTTACAAACCGCGTACAGCATGTTGTAATGAATAACGTGATTTCTGGGGTGCAGGTCGTGCTGACTGGGGTACCACAAGGCTCAGTCCTGGGACCAATGTTTTTCTCGCTTTATGTAAATGACCTCCCGTCTATACTAAAACATTCTCAAGCAGTGATGTACGCTGATGACACACCTTTAATATTTATAGGAGACACAATCGATGAACTCAACAAAAAGATAAACGAAGAGATGAAAATGGTTCTTAACTGGTTTACTAACAACCACCTCTCCGTTAACATTCAGAAAACCAAATATACTTTGTTCCGCTCTAGGGGAAAAAAATTAAACTACCAAAATGTTGCTTTGTATTTAAATAACCAGTCAATACAAGAAGTAAGCAGTTTTAAATATCTTGGCGTATATCTTGATTCTGATATGCACTGGAAGAATCAAGTAAAGCAAGTTTGCTCAAAGCTGGCATATGGTTGTCATATTTTATAACAAGCGCGAGAATGCTTTAATTTCTCTATACTCCGAATACTCTACTTTGCTTTTATACAAAGCCAGCTAATCTACTGCATGGAGTCATGGGGTAACACATACCCCACATATCTCGAACCTGTAATCCGATTGCAGAAGAGAGCGATAAGAATAATTACTTATTCAAAATATACTGACTCTACTGAACCACTTTTCAAGTCCACCGGCATTCTACCTTTCCATTCCATGTATACATTAAACATAGCCCAGACAATTCATAAAATACTACAGCTCAATGAACCGCTTCCCCACAGTATCTTTATAACTCCTAAAAGGGAGACTAGGGCTGCTAGTGCAAAACATTTCAATTTGCCCGCCTGTCACAATATTTACGGGCAAAGATTATTAGAATTCAATGGAGTTTTAATCTGGAATGGCATTCGTAATGAGGTTAAAACAGAAACAAATTTTGTACAATCCCTCAACATGTTCCTGATGAATATGTGAAGTATATGGTATGAATTTTTACTTTTTGTTTCGAAGAGAAATATGTTTTTTGTGTGGGTTTTGTTTGTATTCCTGTATTTTTTCTCCGTAAATCTTATAACGTTCTAATTTTCATTTTAGGAATAGAAATGTTCGTTTCCGCGTGCTGCAAATATGTTGTATTGTATTGGGTTGAACCCGAAACTAGCCCCTGGCTATGGGTCCAGTTATTATTGTACATATTGAATTGTGCTCAGTTTCATTTTCGAATAAAAAAAAAACTCCGGATCAGTAGTCGAGCGTCCTAACCACTGAGCCACCGCGGCGGGTTGTACCCCAGTTTGAGTTGTAAAATTTCACCCGATTGTTACCACCTCTCCCCATTCCAGAAAAATAAATCATTCTAGTATAATAAACCGTTCTAGTATAAGAGACGTAGGTTGACAAGCTATATGTACTGCTGCAGTGCCATCGAGCACAAGGAAAACAAATATTTCAGCCAAACTAGCTCTCAAAGGCCTGGTAGGTTGTTTTTGCGTGTCTGTGTGATTGCAGAAGTAAAAGTGCGTTAGACATCTTCAGTTGTTAGAAGTGACATCTCGGTTCTTACTCAGTTTCTAACCGTCTTATGGCCGGTTCTTCTGGCTGTTTTCTTTAACTTGGCGACTTGCGAAAAGTACGCCCTATACACACTTAAGACATTTAACCTAGATGTCACCAAAACGTGTACTTGGAGACCAGAAGTAGTACTGATCTGAGTAGAAGGCTTGAATGCTATCATTTGAGCGTATTTATTTGACAACAGGGTTTTATGTGCGAACCATGAATTATGAGGCACGAGGTAGCGAAGCTGTTTGGTTTGAATCCGACAGCCTGTGGTTATATTAGGTGGCGTGAGATTTCAGCACATTCTTTTTTCGGCTCCATAAAAATGTGATCCGCCCTATCGTTTTCCAATCCCAGACAGATGTTCAGGAACCGAACGCAAGTAACAGTGCGCTACACAGTTTAGATTTAAGCGAGAAATGTAATTTCGTTGGAGGGGAGGTACTAAAAATGTGTAAGTCAATTTGTACGGATGAATTTTATTCAATTCATTTATCTTTCAGAGCGGTTACAAAGACAACTCTGAGCCTTTAGCCCTCTTCACGGACAGTGACGAGACAGTCGGGCCACAAGTCCGCAGTCATTTCTGGCTCGTCAAGGGTTCGTGGCACTGTGTGCCAGGTTTACAGGGAGTTGGCCTTATCCAACACATTCTATGTCGAGCCGAAAGGGGGCGGTACAAGTACTTAAGAATCATTTTGGTGCAAATTTCGAAGAAAAAAATCTATGTCCTTTGAAACAATCGCGAGTAAGTACTCACTTTTAGAAAACACTGTATTTTAAATAGGAACGTTGCCACAGCTTTATTATGCATTCCTGAGTTACGACAATGGTTAGCTGGTGGTGGTAGTAGTGGTACATCAGTTGAAAGGAGAAAAGCAAAAAAGAGAAAAGGATGATTAATGCTTCATTCCTATTCAGCATGAAAGATTTGTTTTTTTTTGCAAAAGAGACATCTGTATTTTGAGCGGCGTCGACGTGGGAGGAGTCACGTTTGCATGAATTCCAATAAAAAAAAGAGTAACTATCGCAAAGCTACCATGGTGGCTAGTTGGGTGTTCCTCCTGATGCATTGGGCACGTTGTACTTACTCACTACGTACGTCAAACAAGTGAAGAAAAGAGAGACGAAACAGGACATGCGCCGACTTCAACCACTTTACTTTGTTAGTTCGCGCACGTTGTCTGGTTCAATTTTTGTCTTAGTGCCTTAATACAGCACGCTGGATAGATTCTGTATGAGTCACTGGTACACAATATCCGTGTCGCTTGGCTTCTGTTGTTTTATAGAACAAATATCTCAATATAAATTTAGCATTTTTAATCGAATCAGTAAAGCTATACTGAGCTTCCCAAGCTACTCCTGGCCGGATACTCGGCTTATTAACGGTGAAATGCTTGGGAAATTGGTCTTTGACCTTACCTTCAGAAAACGAAAAATACCTTGTGCCATGGCGCTGTGTGGCTGCAGATGCCATTGCTCCATAAAAATTCATCATCATCCATCATCCATCATCTATCATCTATCGTCAATCATCTATCATTTATCGTCAATCATCAATCGTCAATCGTCTATCGTCTATTGTAATTTGTAATTTGTAATTTGTAATTTGTAATTTGTAATTTATAATTTATAATTTATAATTTATAATTTATAATTTATAATTTATAATTTGTAATTTGTAATTTGTAATTTGTAATTTGTAATTTGTAATTTATCATTTATCAAACATTGACCATTTCAAACATGTGTGCCGCGGTCGCAATGAGTCTTTTGAAATTTTACTGTAATCACATGCACCTTTTTCTTCAGCTGTAAACTGATGCCACTACAGAAAATCTTAACATTGCAGACAATCGGCAGTGCAAGTTACTGCTGGATAAAACTCTTGGGTCGGCATGTAATTTCGACCTCTAGAATATTCTGTTTCGGAAACTGTATAATTAAATACTTTTGTTCAGCGAATATGGCTTATTTTCCTCTTGTGTCTCCACTGTTCAGTTAATAAAAAAATACAACGAATTCATTTCACAGTTTAAGGCAAACCCTTTATAAGCAAAAAAGCAAACAAAGTATACTGTGTGAATACAGGGCTTTTCTTATTCGGGTAAAATCCGATTTTGTGTGTTAAAAATTTATTTAAAACGATTTTCTTGCTGAAAAATAAGCCCTCTAAAATACTTACTTTTCTTGTGCCCAAACTGATTATACGGTACGAAAAGTACGGTATTATCAGGTTGTGCTCATCTCAAAGGGATAATCTCTCAACTGATAATATTAAATTTATTTCCAGGCTTTTTACTTGCGACGGTGCTTATTTGAATCAAAGGCCGAACATCTGTATTTGCAGATGAAAGCCGAAAACACAGGCACTCATGAGAGGCTCATGAACAAAAAATAGCACAAAAGGACACGAGAGACAAGCGCTATAGCGCTTCATCGTTCCTTTTCCGTCCTTCGTGTTCCTTTAATAATTTCGACCACCTTAAACGTGCACTGACATCGCACAGCACACGGGCGCCTTAGCGTTTTTCCTCCATAAAAATGCAGCCGCCGCGGTCGGGTTCGAACCCGGGAACGACGCAACGACGCAGCGTGTTCGCGCTTCCCGCCATTGTAGGAGCTGCCATCTTCGGACGGAACTGCGAAGACGGGACTGTTATCGCCACATCGCGTGGGCGTTGATCTTGGCTGGCCTAATCACTTTGGCAGCAGCGGCGACGGAGGCCGGACGTTAATGCGACGTGCTTCTGTATTCACAGGTTGGTGGAATACCTTTTGGTTTTTCAGTAGAATAAGCCTATGCGCTCCTACCGCTGCTGCTGCCAAAAAGTGTGTTGTGACGTTCTTGTGTCTTCCTTTGATTGCCTTGGATGGTCGTGTTAGCACAGCATTTCACTGCTGCCACTGAACAGTAACATGAATAGAAGTAATAGTGAACAGCATGGCGATTTTGCAGCAACCATTACAGAGAAGCAGCCTAATAGTATAAAAGAAGTTGTAAAAGTCCTTACAGATCTGGTAGTAAGGCTTGATATGTTTGCCAAAGAAATGAAGAGCGATGTAGCAAAAGTGACGAGTTCAAATGCCGAGATGAGAAAGGAACTTGCCGACGCCTGTGAATCCATGAACCATATAAACAGTGTATTTGAGAATTTCAGAAAGAATGTTGAAGGCTTCCGTCAAGAGCTTGAAGAGGTGAAGAGTCAGAACGCCAGTAGCAAAATAGAAACCGAACGGCTAAGCGAAGAACTCAGAGAAGCCAGGAAGGAGATTGTGGAACTAAAGCAGTATAGCAGGAGCATGAACATTGAAATTCGGGGGCTACCTATGGTTAAAGACGAAGACCTGCGGAAGGCGGTTGGGGACATTGCGCTCAACCTTGGTGCCTCTGTCTCGGAGGGTGACATCGATGTGGTTCACCGTGTGCGGTCGAAAGATAAGGGTAAACCTAACGTTATTGTGATGTTTTGTACTAAGACTGCCCGAAATAGATTGATTGCTGCTGCTACGAAGAAAAGGATCAATTCCGGGGATCTGGGATTCGAGGGCGAAGAGCCAGTGTATATTAATGAGCATCTCTGTGTGGAAACTAAACGTCTACTCACCAAAGCCCGTCAACTCAAGAAAGACAAAGGCTGGAAGTTCATTTGGGTGGAACAAGGGAAAATCTTGATGAGGAAAGTGGAAAAGTCGTCTGTCCTACACATTGCGTCAGAGGACGACTTAGGGAGAGTAGACTGACCGAATCAAGGGTAGCATCTTGTTTTGTGTTCTTTGTTTTTTTTAAAGGCAGAAAATGCCGTACACTATTTCTCAAATAGACCAACTGATAGAAAACGGGGACACATTCTCAATTCTACACTGTAATGTTCGAAGCCTACGTAAAAACCTCAATGAATTGACTGGATATATTTCTCGCCATAAGTCTACTTTCGATTTAGTTGCTTTAAGTGAAACTTGGTTGAGGAAAAATGAGACCATTTCAATCCCCGGCTATAAATTATTGTCACTCCCACGGGAGTCGCATGCAAGAGGAGGTGGTGTAGCCTTATTCATTAAACAAAACATTGCATTTCGGGCCCTTTCTACAGCATCTGTTAGCGACGATTGTATAGAAGCACTCTTTATCAAACTGGCAAATGGCATAATAGTTGGAGTGGTGTACCGCCCCCCAAGTTCATCACTGGGGTCTTTCACTGAAAGGTTTGAAACATCGCTCACTTCGTTATCGCGTGGGCCTAACGGTAGGATTATTATTGTTGGTGACTTTAACATTGATGCCACATCAGACACACAAAAGGATTACACATTGTTGCTGGAATCCTTCAACTTACATAATCTAATAGCTGAACCTACCCGGATTACCACCACCACAAGTACACTGATTGACCATGTCCTTTGTAGCAGGGATGACATTGTTTGTGCTGGTGTGTGCTCTGTTCCAATTTCTGACCATTTGCCAATATTTGCTGCCCTGGAAAATAAGGCTCCAGAGGGTGTGAAGCATAATCACACTAAACATCATAAAAAAATAAATCATGGCTTACTTCGCAACTTACTGGAACAAACAGATTTCTCTGCTGCATATGACGGTGATGTTGACAAAGAATTTAACAATTTTATTGACGCCCTTCAAAGTACTGATCTGAGTAGAAGGTCACCTATTGCTTGAATGCTATCATTTGAGCGTATTTATTTGACAACAGGGTTTTATGTGCGAACCATGAATTATGAGGCACGAGGTAGCGAAGCTGTTTGGTTTGAATCCGACAGCCTGTGGTTATATTAGGTGGCGTGAGATTTCAGCACATTCTTTTTTCGGCTCCATAAAAATGTGATCCGCCCTATCGTTTTCCAATCCCAGACAGATGTTCAGGAACCAAACGCAAGTAACAGTGCGCTACACAGTTTAGATTTAAGCGAGAAATGTAATTTCGTTGGAGGGGAGGTACTAAAAATGTGTAAGTCAATTTGTACGGATGAATTTTATTCAATTCATTTATCTTTCAGAGCGGTTACAAAGACAACTCTGAGCCTTTAGCCCTCTTCACGGACAGTGACGAGACAGTCGGGCCACAAGTCCGCAGTCATTTCTGGCTCGTCAAGGGTTCGTGGCACTGTGTGCCAGGTTTACAGGGAGTTGGCCTTATCCAACACATTCTATATCGAGCCGAAAGGGGGCGGTACAAGTACTTAAGAATCATTTTGGTGCAAATTTCAAAGAAAAAAATCTATGTCCTTTGAAAAAACGCGAGTAAGTACTCACTTTTAGAAAACACTATTTTAAATAGGAACGTTGCCACAGCTTTATTATGCATTCCTGAAAGAAGAAAAGCAAAAAAGAGAAGGATGATTAATGCTTCATTCCTATTCTGCATGAAAGTTTTGTTTTTTTTTGCAAAAGAGACATCTGTATTTTGAGCGGCGTCGACGTGGGAGGAGTCACGTTTGCATGAATTCCAATAAAAAAAAGAGTAACTATCGCAAAGCTACCATGGTGGCTAGTTGGGTGTTCCTCCTGATGCATTGGGCACGTTGTACTTACTCACTACGTACGTCAAACAAGTGAAGAAATGAGAGACGAAACAGGACATGCGCCGACTTCAACCACTTTACTTTGTTAGTTCGCGCACGTTGTCTGGTTCAATTTTTGTCTTAGTGCCTTAATACAGCACGCTGGATAGATTCTGTATGAGTCACTGGTACACAATATCCGTGTCGCTTGGCTTCTGTTGTTTTATAGGACAAATATCTCAATATAAATTTAGGATTTTTAATCGAATCAGTAAAGCTATACTGAGCTTCCCAAGCTACTCCTGGCCGGATACTCGGCTTATTAACGGTGAAATGCTTGGGAAATTGGTCTTTGACCTTACCTTCAGAAAACGAAAAATACCTTGTGCCATGGCGCTGTGTGGCTGCAGATGCCATTGCTCCATAAAAATTCATCATCATCATAATCATCATCCATCATCCATCATCCATCATCCATCATCCATCATCCATCATCTATCATCTATCATCTATCATCTATCATCAATCATCAATCATCAATCATCAATCGTCAATCGTCAATCGTCAATCGTCAATCGTCTATCGTCTATCGTCTATCGTCTATCGTCTATCGTCTATCGTCTATCGTCTATCGTCTGTCGTCTGTCGTCTGTCGT
This sequence comes from Amblyomma americanum, assembly GCF_052857255.1. NCBI lineage: Eukaryota > Metazoa > Arthropoda > Arachnida > Ixodida > Ixodidae > Amblyomma > Amblyomma americanum. The sequence goes on along the minus strand of NC_135499.1, from coordinate 99,434,089 downwards.
CTGTCGTCTGTCGTAATTTGCAATTTGCAATTTGCAATTTATCAAACATTGACCATTTCAAACATGTGTGCCGCGGTCGCAATGCAGTCTTTCGAAATTTTACTGTAATCACATGCACCTTTTTCTTCAGCTGTAAACTGATGCCACTACAGAAAATCTTAACATTGCATACAATCGGCAGTGCAAGTTACTGCTGGATAAAACTCTTGGGTCGACATGTAATTTCGACCTCTAGAATGGTCTGTTTCGGAAACTGTATAATTAAATACTTTTGTTCAGCGAATATGGCTTATTTTCCTCTTGTGTCTCCACTGTTCAGTTAATAAAAAAATACAACGAATTCATTTCACAGTTTAAGGCAAACCCTTTATAAGCAAAAAAGCAAACAAAGTATACTGTGTGAATACAGGGCTTTTCTTATTCGGGTAAAATCCGATTTTGTGTGTTAAAAATTTATTTAAAACAATTTTCCTGCTGAAAAATAAGCTCTCTAAAATACTTACTTTTCTTGTGCCCAAACTGATTATACGGTACGAAAAGTACGGTATTATCAGGTTGTGCTCATCTCAAAGGGATACTCTCTCAACTGATAATATTAAGTTTATTTCCAGGCTTTTTACTTGCGACGGTGCTTAATTTGAATCAAAGGCCGAACATCTTTATTTGCAGATGAAAGCCGAAAACACAGGCACTCATGAGAGGCTCATGAACAAAAAATAGCACAAAAGGACACGCGAGACAAGCGCTATAGCGCTTCATCGTTCCTTTTCCGTCCTTCGTGTTCCTTTAATAATTTCGACCACCTGAGGATCTTAAACGTGCACTGACATCGCACAGCACACGGGCGCCTTAGCGTTTTTCCTCCATAAAAATGCAGCCGCCGCGGTCGGGTTCGAACCCGGGAACGACGCAACGACGCAGCGCGTTCGCGCTTCCCGCCATTGTAGGAGCTGCCATCTTCCGACGGAACTGCGAAGACGGGACTGTTATCGCCACATCGCGTGGGCGTTGATCTTGGCTGGCCTAATCACTTTGGCAGCAGCGGCGACGGAGGCCGGACGTTAATGCGACGTGCTTCTGTATTCACAGGTTGGTGGAATACCTTTTGGTTTTTCAGTAGAATAAGCCTATGCGCTCCTACCGCTGCTGCTGCCAAAAAGTGTGTTGTGACGTTCTTGTGTCTTCCTTTGATTGCCTTGGATGGTCGTGTTAGCACAGCATTTCACTGCTGCCACTGAACAGTAACATGAATAGAAGTAATAGTGAACAGCATGGTGATTTTGCAGCAACCATTACAGAGAAGCAGCCTAATAGTATAAAAGAAGTTGTAAAAGTCCTTACAGATCTGGTAGTAAGGCTTGATATGTTTGCCAAAGAAATGAAGAGCGATGTAGCAAAAGTGACGAGTTCAAATGCCGAGATGAGAAAGGAACTTGCCGACGCCTGTGAAATCATGAACCATATAAACAGTGTATTTGAGAATTTCAGAAAGAATGTTGAAGGCTTCCGTCAAGAGCTTGAAGAGGTGAAGAGTCAGAACGCCAGTGGCAAAATAGAAACCGAACGGCTAAGCGAAGAACTCAGAGAAGCCAGGAAGGAGATTGTGGAACTAAAGCAGTATAGCAGGAGCAAGAACGTTGAAATTCGGGGGCTACCTATGGTTAAAGACGAAGACCTGCGGAAGGCGGTTGGGGACATTGCGCTCAACCTTGGTGCCTCTGTCTCGGAGGGTGACATCGATGTGGTTCACCGTGTGCGGTCGAAAGATAAGGGTAAACCTAACGTTATTGTGAAGTTTTGTACTAAGACTGCCCGAAATAGATTGATTGCTGCTGCTAGGAAGAAAAGGATCAATTCCGGGGATCTGGGATTCGAGGGCGAAGAGCCAGTGTATATTAATGAGCATCTCTGTGTGGAAACTAAACGTCTACTCACCAAAGCCCGTCAATTCAAGAAAGACAAAGGCTGGAAGTTCATTTGGGTGGAACAAGGGAAAATTTTGATGAGGAAAGTGGAAAAGTCGTCTGTCCTACACATTGCGTCAGAGGACGACTTAGGGAGAGTAGACTGACCGAATCAAGGGTAGCATCTTGTTTTGTGTTCTTTGTTTTTTTTTAAAGGCAGAAAATGCCGTACACTATTTCTCAAATAGACCAACTGATAGAAAACGGGGACACATTCTCAATTCTACACTGTAATGTTCGAAGCCTACGTAAAAACCTCAATGAATTGACTGGATATATTTCTCGCCATAAGTCTACTTTCGATTTAGTTGCTTTAAGTGAAACTTGGTTGAGGAAAAATGAGACCATTTCAATCCCCGGCTATAAATTATTGTCACTCCCACGGGAGTCGCATGCAAGAGGAGGTGGTGTAGCCTTATTCATTAAACAAAACAATGCATTTCGGGCCCTTTCTACAGCATCTGTTAGCGACGATTGTATAGAAGCGCTCTTTATCAAACTAGCAAATGGCATAATAGTTGGAGTGGTGTACCGCCCCCCAAGTTCATCACTGGGGTCTTTCACTGAAAGGTTTGAAACATCCCTCACTTCGTTATCGCGTGGGCCTAACGGTAGGATTATTACTGTTGGTGACTTTAACATTGATGCCACATCAGACACACAAAATGATTACACATTGTTGCTGGAATCCTTCAACTTACATAATCTAATAGCTGAACCTACCCGGATTACCACCACCACAAGTACACTGATTGACCATGTCCTTTGTAGCAGGGATGACATTGTTTGTGCTGGTGTGTGCTCTGTTCCAATTTCCGACCATTTGCCAATATTTGCTGCCCTGGAAAATAAGGCTCCAGAGGGTGTGAAGCATAATCACACTAAACATCATAAAAAAATAAATCATGGCTTACTTCGCAACTTACTGGAACAAACAGATTTCTCTGCTGCATATGACGGTGATGTTGACACAGAATTTAACAATTTTATTGACGCCCTTCATAGTATAATTGCACAATGTAGTGAGAAAACATGCATAAGAAACTACAAGAAACTTGTTTGCCCGTGGATGACAAAATCCATTCTTGATGATCTAAAGAAAAAAGTACTGGTATAAAAAATGGAAACAGAATAAAAGAAATGAATATTACCTTACCCAATTTAAGCTCCTTAGGAATTCCACAGTCTCCATGATGAGAAAAAGAAAAAAGGAATATTACTCCTTCCTTATTCAGCAAGCAAATGGAAATACAGCGAAAATGTGGAACATCGTAAAGGATGCTATTCGCCCTACCTCTAAGCAACAAGTACAACCTGATGTAATTAATTAGGATGTGGTAGACATATTTAACGATTACTTTGTAAATTTCGGGCCTCTCTTAGCCCAGCAGCTGATCCCGATAACTGATCCTAGCAATCTTATAAACCCTGTTATAAATAGTTTTGTAATGAAAGAGCTCGATCTGGGCGAAATTGTTAGTGTGGTAAGCGCACTTCAAGTAAGCAAATCCCCGGGTCTGGACGCCATTCCAGTAAAAATAATCAAAGATAATATTGACATATTAGCCATGCACCTATTACACCTATTTACGCACTCTATAGAAGGTTCAATATTTCCTGCAAGTCTAAATGTAGCTAAAGTCCTGCCTATCCATAAAGAAGGGGAACTGTCGGAACCGAGTAATTATAGGCCAATTTCAGTCCTTGGTGTCATCAATACAGTTTTTGAAAAAATACTATGTATACGCATAAAAAAATTTATAGGTAAGTTTAATATTATATGCCCAAGTCAGCATGGCTTCACGCCGCATAGATCAACAGCATCCGCAGTTCTTGTCCTATCGCAAATGATAAATACTGCCCTCAACGATAATAAGATAGCCATAGTGGTGTATTTAGATATTAAAAAGGCATTCGATACGGTTAATCACACAATCCTTGTTGATAAACTCAGTAAGTATGGCTTCCGAGGGAAAATGTTAGATTTTTTCAATAGTTACCTTACAAACCGCGTACAGCATGTTGTAATGAATAACGTGATTTCTGGGGTGCAGGTCGTGCTGACTGGGGTACCACAAGGCTCAGTCCTGGGACCAATGTTTTTCTCGCTTTATGTAAATGACCTCCCGTCTATACTAAAACATTCTCAAGCAGTGATGTACGCTGATGACACACCTTTAATATTTATAGGAGACACAATCGATGAACTCAACAAAAAGATAAACGAAGAGATGAAAATGGTTCTTAACTGGTTTACTAACAACCACCTCTCCGTTAACATTCAGAAAACCAAATATACTTTGTTCCGCTCTAGGGGAAAAAAATTAAACTACCAAAATGTTGCTTTGTATTTAAATAACCAGTCAATACAAGAAGTAAGCAGTTTTAAATATCTTGGCGTATATCTTGATTCTGATATGCACTGGAAGAATCAAGTAAAGCAAGTTTGCTCAAAGCTGGCATATGGTTGTCATATTTTATAACAAGCGCGAGAATGCTTTAATTTCTCTATACTCCGAATACTCTACTTTGCTTTTATACAAAGCCAGCTAATCTACTGCATGGAGTCATGGGGTAACACATACCCCACATATCTCGAACCTGTAATCCGATTGCAGAAGAGAGCGATAAGAATAATTACTTATTCAAAATATACTGACTCTACTGAACCACTTTTCCAGTCCACCGGCATTCTACCTTTCCATTCCATGTATACATTAAACATAGCCCAGACAATTCATAAAATACTACAGCTCAATGAACCGCTTCCCCACAGTATCTTTATAACTCCTAAAAGGGAGACTAGGGCTGCTAGTGCAAAACATTTCAATTTGCCCGCCTGTCACAATACTTACGGGCAAAGATTATTAGAATTCAATGGAGTTTTAATCTGGAATGGCATTCGTAATGAGGTTAAAACAGAAACAAATTTTGTACAATCCCTCAACATGTTCCTGATGAATATGTGAAGTATATGGTATGAATTTTTACTTTTTGTTTCGAAGAGAAATATGTTTTTTGTGTGGGTTTTGTTTGTATTCCTGTATTTTTTCTCCGTAAATCTTATAACGTTCTAATTTTCATTTTAGGAATAGAAATGTTCGTTTCCGCGTGCTGCAAATATGTTGTATTGTATTGGGTTGAACCCGAAACTAGCCCCTGGCTATGGGTCCAGTTATTATTGTACATATTGAATTGTGCTCAGTTTCATTTTCGAATAAAAAAAAAACTCCGGATCAGTAGTCGAGCGCCCTAACCACTGAGCCACCGCGGCGGGTTGTACCCCAGTATGAGTTGTAAAATTTCACCCGATTGTTACCACCTCATCCATTCCAGAAAAATAAATCATTCTAGTATAATAAACCGTTCTAGTATAAGAGACGTAGGTTGACAAGCTATATGTACTACTGCAGTGCCATCGAGCACAAGGAAAACAAATATTTCAGCCAAACTAGCTCTCAAAGGCCTGGTAGGTTGTTTTTGCGTGTCTGTGTGATTGCAGAAGTAAAAGTGCGTTAGACATCTTCAGTTGTTAGAAGTGACATCTCGGTTCTTACTCAGTTTCTAACCGTCTTATGGCCGGTTCTTCTGGGTGTTTTGTTTAACTTGGCGACTTGCGAAAAGTACGCCCTATACACACTTAAGACATTTAACCTAGATGTCACCAAAACGTTTACTTGGAGACCAGAAGTAGTACTGATCTGAGTAGAAGGTCACCTATTGCTTGAATGCTATCATTTGAGCGTATTTATTTGACAACAGGGATTTATGTGCGAACCATGAATTATGAGGCACGAGGTAGCGAAGCTGTTTGGTTTGAATCCGACAGCCTGTGGTTATATTAGGTGGCGTGAGATTTCAGCACATTCTTTTTTCGGCTCCATAAAAATGTGATCCGCCCTATCGTTTTCCAATCCCAGACAGATGTTCAGGAACCGAACGCAAGTAACAGTGCGCTACACAGTTTAGATTTAAGCGAGAAATGTAATTTCGTTGGAGGGGAGGTACTAAAAATGCGTAAGTCAATTTGTACGGATGAATTTTATTCAATTCATTTATCTTTCAGAGCGGTTACAAAGACAACTCTGAGCCTTTAGCCCTCTTCACGGACAGTGACGAGACAGTCCGGCCACAAGTCCGCAGTCATTTCTGGCTCGTCAAGGGTTCGTGGCACTGTGTGCCAGGTTTACAGGGAGTTGGCCTTATCCAGTTGGCCTGGCCATATCGAGCCGAAAGGGGGCGGTACAAGTACTTAAGAATCATTTTGGTGCAAATTTCGAAGAAAAAAATCTATGTCCTTTGAAACAATCGCGAGTAAGTACTCACTTTTAGAAAACACTGTATTTTAAATTGGAACGTTGCCACAGCTTTATTATGCATTCCTGAGTTACGACAATGGTTAGCTGGTGGTGGTAGTAGTGGTACATTGGTTGAAAGGAAAAAAGCAAAAAAGAGAAAAGGATGATTAATGCTTCATTCCTATTCTGCATGAAAGTTTTGTTTTTTTTTGCAAAAGAGACATCTGTGTTTTGAGCGGCGTCGACGTGGGAGGAGTCACGTTTGCATGAATTCCAATAAAAAAAGGAGTAACTATCGCAAAGCTACCATGGTGGCTAGTTGGGTGTTCCTCCTGATGCATTGGGCACGTTGTACTTACTACGTACGTCCAACAAGTGAAGAAAAGAGAGACGAAACAGGACATGCGCCGACTTCAACCACTTTACTTTGTTAGTTCGCGCACGTTGTCTGGTTCAATTTTTGTCTTAGTGCCTTAATACAGCACGCTGGATAGATTCTGTATGAGTCACTGGTACACAATATCCGTGTCGCTTGGCTTCTGTTGTTTTATAGGACAAATATCTGAATATAAATTTAGGATTTTTAATCGAATCAGTAAAGCTATACTGAGCTTCCCAAGCTACTCCTGGCCGGATACTCGGCTTATTAACGGTGAAATGCTTGGGAAATTGGTCTTTGACCTTACCTTCAGAAAACGAAAAATACCTTGTGCCATGGCGCTGTGTTGCTGCAGATGCCATTGCTCCATAAAAATTCATCATCATCATAATCATCATCCATCATCCATCATCCATCATCCATCATCCATCATCTATCATCTATCATCTATCATCTAGCATCAATCATCAATCATCAATCATCAATCATCAATCATCAATCATCAATCATCAATCATCAATCATCAATCATCAATCATCAATCATCTATCATCTATCATCTATCATCTATCATCTATCATCTATCATCTATCATCTATCATCTATCGTCTATCGTCTATCGTCTATCGTCTATCGTCTATCGTCTATCGTCTATCGTCTATCGTCTATCGTCTATCGTCTATCGTCTATCGTCTGTCGTCTGTCGTCTGTCGTCTGTCGTCTGTCGTCTGTCGTCTGTCGTCTGTCGTCTGTCGTAATTTGCAATTTGCAATTTATCAAACATTGACCATTTCAAACATGTGTGCCGCGGTCGCAATGCAGTCTTTCGAAATTTTACTGTAATCACATGCACCTTTTTCTTCAGCTGTAAACTGATGCCACTACAGAAAATCTTAACATTGCATACAATCGGCAGTGCAAGTTACTGCTGGATAAAACTCTTGGGTCGGCATGTAATTTCGACCTCTAGAATGGTCTGTTTCGGAAACTGTATAATTAAATACTTTTGTTCAGCGAATATGGCTTATTTTCCTCTTGTGTCTCCACTGTTCAGTTAATAAAAAAATACAACGAATTCATTTCACAGTTTAAGGCAAACCCTTTATAAGCAAAAAAGCAAACAAAGTATACTGTGTGAATACAGGGCTTTTCTTATTCGGGTAAAATCCGATTTTGTGTGTTAAAAATTTATTTAAAACAATTTTCTTGCTGAAAAATAAGCCCTCTAAAATACTTACTTTTCTTGTGCCCAAACTGATTATACGGTACGAAAAGTACGGTATTATCAGGTTGTGCTCATCTCAAAGGGATACTCTCTCAACTGATAATATTAAGTTTATTTCCAGGCTTTTTACTTGCGACGGTGCTTAATTTGAATCAAAGGCCGAACATCTTTATTTGCAGATGAAAGCCGAAAACACAGGCACTCATGAGAGGCTCATGAACAAAAAATAGCACAAAAGGACACGCGAGACAAGCGCTATAGCGCTTCATCGTTCCTTTTCCGTCCTTCGTGTTCCTTTAATAATTTCGACCACCTGAGGATCTTAAACGTGCACTGACATCGCACAGCACACGGGCGCCTTAGCGTTTTTCCTCCATAAAAATGCAGCCGCCGCGGTCGGGTTCGAACCCGGGAACGACGCAACGACGCAGCGTGTTCGCGCTTCCCGCCATTGTAGGAGCTGCCATCTTCCGACGGAACTGCGAAGACGGGACTGTTATCGCCACATCGCGTGGGCGTTGATCTTGGCTGGCCTAATCACTTTGGCAGCAGCGGCGACGGAGGCCGGACGTTAATGCGACGTGCTTCTGTATTCACAGGTTGGTGGAATACCTTTTGGTTTTCCAGTAGAATAAGCCTATGCGCTCCTACCGCTGCTGCTGCCAAAAAGTGTGTTGTGACGTTCTTGTGTCTTCCTTTGATTGCCTTGGATGGTCGTGTTAGCACAGCATTTCACTGCTGCCACGGAACAGTGACATGAATAGAAGTAATAGTGAACAGCATGGTGATTTTGCAGCAACCATTACAGAGAAGCAGCCTAATAGTATAAAAGAAGTTGTAAAAGTCCTTACAGATCTGGTAGTAAGGCTTGATATGTTTGCCAAAGAAATGAAGAGCGATGTAGCAAAAGTGACGAGTTCCAATGCCGAGATGAGAAAGGAACTTGCCGACGCCTGTGAATCCATGAACCATATAAACAGTGTATTTGAGAATTTCAGAAAGAATGTTGAAGGCTTCCGTCAAGAGCTTGAAGAGGTGAAGAGTCAGAACGCCAGTAGCAAAATAGAAACCGAACGGCTAAGCGAAGAACTCAGAGAAGGCAGGAAGGAGATTGTGGAACTAAAGCAGTATAGCAGGAGCATGAACATTGAAATTCGGGGGCTACCTATGGTTAAAGACGAAGACCTGCGGAAGGCGGTTGGGGACATTGCGCTCAACCTTGGTGCCTCTGTCTCGGAGGGTGACATCGATGTGGTTCACCGTGTGCGGTCGAAAGATAAGGGTAAACCTAACGTTATTGTGAAGTTTTGTACTAAGACTGCCCGAAATAGATTGATTGCTGCTGCTAGGAAGAAAAGGATCAATTCCGGGGATCTGGGATTCGAGGGCGAGGAGCCAGTGTATATTAATGAGCATCTCTGTGTGGAAACTAAACGTCTACTCACCAAAGCCCGTCAACTCAAGAAAGACAAAGGCTGGAAGTTCATTTGGGTGGAACAAGGGAAAATCTTGATGAGGAAAGTGGAAAAGTCGTCTGTCCTACACATTGCGTCAGAGGACGACTTAGGGAGAGTAGACTGACCGAATCAAGGGTAGCATCTTGTTTTGTGTTCTTTGTTTTTTTTAAAGGCAGAAAATGCCGTACACTATTTCTCAAATAGACCAACTGATAGAAAACGGGGACACATTCTCAATTCTACACTGTAATGTTCGAAGCCTACGTAAAAACCTCAATGAATTGGCTGGATATATTTCTCGCCATAAGTCTACTTTCGATTTAATTGCTTTAAGTGAAACTTGATTGAGGAAAAATGAGACCATTTCAATCTCCGGCTATAAATTATTGTCACTCCCACGGGAGTCGCATGCAAGAGGAGGTGGTGTAGCCTTATTCATTAAACAAAACATTGCATTTCGGGCCCTTTCTACAGCATCTGTTAGCGACGACTGTATAGAAGCACTCTTTATCAAACTGGCAAATGGCATAATAGTTGGAGTGGTGTACCGCCCCCCAAGTTCATCACTGGGGTCTTTCACTGAAAGGTTTGAAACATCCCTCACTTCGTTATCGCGTGGGCCTAACGGTAGGATTATTACTGTTGGTGACTTTAACATTGATGCCACATCAGACACACAAAATGATTACACATTGTTGCTGGAATCCTTCAACTTACATAATCTAATAGCTGAACCTACCCGGATTACCACCACCACAAGTACACTGATTGACCATGTCCTTTGTAGCAGGGATGACATTGTTTGTGCTGGTGTGTGCTCTGTTCCAATTTCCGACCATTTGCCAATATTTGCTGCCCTGGAAAATAAGGCTCCAGAGGGTGTGAAGCATAATCACACTAAACATCATAAAAAAATAAATCATGGCTTACTTCGCAACTTACTGGAACAAACAGATTTCTCTGCTGCATATGACGGTAATGTTGACACAGAATTTAACAATTTTATTGACGCCCTTCAAAGTATAATTGCACAATGTAGTGAGAAAACATGCATAAGAAACTACAAGAAACCTGTTTGCCCGTGGATGACAATATCCATTCTTGATGATCTAAAGAAAAAAGTACTGGTATAAAAAATGGAAACAGAATAAAAGAAATGAATATTACCTTACCCAATTTAAGCTCCTTAGGAATTCCACAGTCTCCATGATGAGAAAAAGAAAAAAGGAATTTTACTCCTTCCTTATTCAGCAAGCAAATGGAAATACAGCGAAAATGTGGAACATCGTAAAGGATGCTATTCGCCCTACCTCTAAGCAACAAGTACAACCTGATGTAATTGATCAGGATGTGGTAGACATATTTAATGATTACTTTGTAAATTTCGGGCCTCTCTTAGCCCAGCAGCTGATCCCGATAACTGATCCTAGCAATCTTATAAACCCTGTTATAAATAGTTTTGTAATGAAAGAGCTCGATCTGGGCGAAATTGTTAGTGTGGTAAGCGCACTTCAAGTAAGCAAATCTCCGGGTCTGGACGCCATTCCAGTAAAAATAATCAAATATAATATTGACATATTAGCCATGCACCTATTACACCTATTTACGCACTCTATAGAAGGTTCAATATTTCCTGCAAGACTAAAAGTAGCTAAAGTCGTGCCTATCCATAAAGAAGGGGAACTGTCGGAACCGAGTAATTATAGGCCAATTTCAGTCCTTGGTGTCATCAATACAGTTTTTGAAAAAATACTATGTATACGCATAAAGAAATTTATAGGTAAGTTTAATATTATATGCCCAAGTCAGCATGGCTTCACGCCGCATAGATCAAGAGCATCCGCAGTCCTTGTCCTATCGCAAATGATAAATACTGCCCTCAACGATAATAAGATTTAGATATTAAAAAGTCATTCGATACGGTTAATCATACAATCCTTGTTGATAAACTCAGTAAGTATGGCTTCCGAGGGAAAATGTTAGATTTTTTCAATAGTTACCTTACAAACCGCGTACAGCATGTTGTAATGAATAACGTGATTTCTGGGGCGCAGGTCGTGCTGACTGGGGTACCACAGGGCTCAGTCCTGGGACCAATGTTTTTCTCGCTTTATGTAAATGACCTCCCGTCTATACTAAAACATTTTCAAGCAGTGATGTACGCTGATGACACAGCTTTAATATTTATAGGAGACACAATCGATGAACTCAACAAAAAGATAAACGAAGAGATGGAAATGGTTCTTAACTGGTTTACTAACAACCACCTCTCCGTTAACATTCAGAAAACCAAATATACTTTGTTCCGCTCTAGGGGAAAAAAATTAAACTACCAAAATGTTGCTTTGTATTTAAATAACCAGTCAATACAAGAAGTAAGCAGTTTTAAATATCTTGGCGTATATCTTGATTCTGATATGCACTGGAAGAATCAAGTAAAGCAAGTTTGCTCAAAGCTGGCATATGGTTGTCATATTTTATAACAAGCGCGAGAATGCTTTAATTTCTCTATACTCCGAATACTCTGCTTTTATACAAAGCCAGCTAATCTACTGCATGGAGTCATGGGGTAACACATACCCCACATATCTCGAACCTGTAATCCGATTGCAGAAGAGAGCGATAAGAATAATTACTTATTCAAAATATACTGACTCTACTGAACCACTTTTCAAGTCCACCGGCATTCTACCTTTCCATTCCATGTATACATTAAAGATAGCCCAGACAATTCATAAAATACTACAGCTCAATGAACCGCTTCCCCACAGTATCTTTATAACTCCTAAAAGGGAGTGGTCTAAATCATTCCGGGGTCCCTAACTACTGCGCCTCCTTCTCTCTTCCTTCATTCTTTCATTCATTCGTTCTATCAAGTAAAGATTCAGGTGCACACGCAGAGTGCGCCGTAGTGAAAGGCTTCAGAAGTTTCGACCACCTGGGGTTCTTTAACGTGCACTGACATCGCACAGTACACGGGCCTCTAGAATTTCCCCTGCATCGAAATTTGTCCGCAGCGGCTGGGATCTAACCCGCATGTTTCGGGTCAGCAGACGAGCACAATAACCACTGAGCCACCGCGGCGGCCGTGCGAAAGTTTTTCCTGTGAAACGACTTCCTATTACCGAAAGGAAGGTACAAAAAAGATGGGTGCTGAGAACATATGCTTCACAGTCAATAAACCTCTAGTCACGTGCCAGCGGCTGATGCACGTTTTGGGGAGCACGGACAGGCCACGGCGGCTAAAAGTTATAAAAAGCAGCTAAGACAATTGTTTAGTATGTTTTGCTTCAGGGCGGTGAAAACATTCATTTAGTCCAGCCAATGTTTCTCGCTGCTCGGTTATAGGCATCAGCACACTATTATCTTTCCAAGGAAACTGGTGGTTCAGAATAATGATATCTGCCTTGTCTCCTCCTCTTCCACTTCTTCCTATGGCCGTCGGGAATAGACACAGCGATGCGGAGCGAGAAGTCATTACGATGCACCGTTCTGAAAGCCCGGAAAGAACGACTTGCAAGCTCTAAGCCTTTCTGGAGCTTTGAGTGAGAACACTCCGTTGGATGCAAAGCAATTTTAGGCATCTGCTTCGTAAAGAGGAGAAAATGATAGAAAAAGGAAAATGCCCAGGAACCGGGGCCGTAGGGAATATTTGCGAAGCTCTTCACGTGGCGAAGCTCATTACCAGAGTTTACCGAAGAAAATTGCTATGGTCCTCGTTTCACCATTCCTGAGTTTCTACTGTGACTTTATGGATAAGACATGAGCACTAAATCGGTCCCAAAAAGCCAAGAAGAAAAAAGCAAACAAACGAGAGACAGTAAAATAGGCGATGGCGCTTGGCGGTATGGTTTGTCGCTTACCATGGAAAGTAGGTAAAAGCAAAAGATTACAGTCACTGACCAAGTCAAAGTAATAACAAATTGACGTTTCGGAACCCGTACGGGTTCCTTGTTCACAATGAGGCTAAAATGGCAGTGGTCGAAACTTAAATACCCAGAATATGACGTAATGACTGTATGTACACGGGTGGCATCGTCCCTTCCTTCCGGTTCATAGTATCAGGTGTCGTCTGGATGAATGATGACTCAAGCAAAAGCCGTGCCGTCAGGTTCCGCTCTTTGGAAAGAATTGCGGCGTTGTCTCAGGCGATATCATGCGTTTTTTCGTGCGCGGGCTCGGCAATCGCATTGGAAGCCACTTTGTGGTTATCAACATCGCGCTGATGTTCTTTCAATCTTCTGGGGAACTTTCCCGTTTCGCCTATGTAAACGTGGTTACAATCACCGCATGGGATTCGGTAGACAACGCCGGGAAAGCGGTTATCTGGCAGGGGGTCCTTGACATTCACCAGCATACATCGAAGTTTGCTGGAAGGCACGTGTCCGATGCGCAAGTTATATTTGGCGAAAATACGGGATAAAGCTTCGCTTATACCCCGTACATACGGAATTCCAGCAGTGGCGGTGAAAACCTTACGACTGGAAGAGCTCGGCTGCAAAATATTTTTCTCGATCCTTTTCACAAAATGGTTGGGATAGCCGTTGGACGAAAGTTCTTGGCGTATCATTTGGTGTTCAGCTTGCAAGTCTTCCTTTTCTTTGCAGAGTCGTGTCGCACGCCTCACTAAAGACGACACAACGGATCTTTTGTGGGCAATCGGGTGATTCGAATTAAAGTCTAAGTCCAGTATGGTAATGCATGCCCCCTCCTAAGTGTTCCCGCATGGCACTGCTCCTACAACGGATACAGACAGTGTTAACAAAAGCTAGTGTCACATGTTGTGTTCACCTTCTTGCATGACGCGGGATGGGTGAACACTCGGTGACACTTTACTGCGTGCTCACATTAAGAGGGAGATCCGGTGGCACATCCCCGCCACAAGGGCCAGGCTAAATTTGCTCGTGGGTATAACTGCTACGCCAACACTGAATGACTGATTACCTTTTATAAGGCGCAAACTGAGTGCGTGCCTCACACGCATGCAAATGATTGAATAATAAAATCAGAATGTCGCTAGAAATTGAATGACATCACTTTCAAGCCATTCCGACCGCACTCGCCGATTTCGCAGATGTTTTTCCGGTCATTTTGCGACCTCGAAGAGCTGGCTGGTTGCCCACCTAGGTCACGTGACCATGTGGCGTCATCACAACCTGCTACTGGATGGTGAGCAAGCGGCCCATCGTGGCAGGTGGCAGTTCAATTAAAGATTAGTCGCGAGACGTTGCTCGGGAAGAGAAACCTGGGTCTCACAAGCCTCATCTGGGGCAGCATCTGCCATTGCAGGGCAGTGGCGCATCGCTTAACCTCTGCACCACTGCGCCATTAGTGACATCTAACCTCCCAACGATCGAGTATTGTTAAGTACATAATGATCAGTTCTTCATATATGGAGATTATTTCATTAACGTTATCGCGTCATACTCTTCAAGGCAGAGCTAGTCACATTTCGCATATCTTCGTCTAGCCTTCTTGACACTGAAAATAAGACTCGAACTGAAACTGAAGCTAAAAGTGAATACCGAAGTGCTAGCGCACCTAATTAGCATTTGGCAAGTCTCTGCTATAGCGTTAATTTTTTTTTTGTAGAATAAAGGTGTACACATTTGCACTTAATAGGTCCTAAAATGTTGTACGTATACGTAATTCAGCCTTATCGACGGATAACAAAACTTGCAGTTTGAGGCAGTTGACTGATGAAAAAGGGCCAGAACGTCAACAATTTTAAAATTTTTATTTCTCCCGCCTGTACTGCCACACCCAACTGTACATCCTAGCTTGTAAAAATGCACAGAACGCCACGGAGGCTTATGAGCAGGGCAGAGCAACATGCTGAATGATTTGTTTCATTGTTCAGTATTATTCGGCACGCAGAAATATGATACGTACGTGCACCTTTTTCTGTTTTCCGGCACTTTAAGGAAGCGGGAGAACATGTGTCCCGCTGTTCCACTAGGGGCTAATAAAGGCCTCACAGAGCAATTAATTTTTTATGCACATTGAGGACTGGCCCGTGAAGGGTTCTGGTTGTTCTGTTCTATTTAGAAAAAAATCGTATGGAACGCGAAAGAAAGATACTCTGCAAGAGCAGGTGCCCATTCGCCGGGCAGTAGGTGGCTGTCCCAGTTACTAGAATGCGAGAAACCACCAAAGCTGGCCTGTTTTTTTTTGCGGGTCACCCGTCCGGCGTGCACTGAATGCCGAGAGGGACCGAGGTAAAACACATGCGGCACTTGACGTATACGTCCTCTTCTAGCTCATACGAATACAACGACAGGAAAAAGGGACATAAAAGAGAGTCACGGTCAGCGAGGCCGTTTCAGAATCAAACCACGTTTCAGTACTGCATTCGCTTCACAACAGAGCCGAGTACAAATTCATGCGACGACCACGTTTCGCTTCTAGGCGCGTGGAAGACGTGAAGGGCCGCGAAAGGTTGTGTCCCGCTGTGCCGACGAGAGAGCGCTGCATAGGACGCAATACGTGGAAAGCTGAGCCCACTCTCCTCTCTTTCTCTCTCTCACTCTCTCTGTTCTTGTAGTTTCCTTTGGTAATAAGGACCACGTGGGCCTTTGCAATCAAGCATTTAAATGGCATAAACTTGATTTTCACAGCTACCACATTTTCTGTCAATTCGTAAGCATGCATGCAAAGGCTGAAACTTGTCGTTTCTAAGTTCGACATTGTATGCAGGACACTGACGTTGTCCGTGAAACTTGTATGTTCCTGCCTAACAAAAACTTTATGAGGCTAGCTTAACCAACTCAGACACAAAATATTTTTTACTGAAAGGAAATGATTAATATTTATAGCCTTTTGTCAGAAGCTTCTATAGACTGTTTAAAAAATATTTCCATCATTCCAGAATATGAGATTTATATCACGTATTCGCGTGTTCACATTGAAACTCCACAGTGCTTTTGTGGGCTTTGTTGCGCTTCTGCTTACTCATTTTTTGTTACAATAACCAGTCATGCAAACAAATGAGTGCACTTTGGGCTCCTTAGATCATTTGTGCTTGTGAAACAATAAAACGAAAACACATATTCTTCGTAGCCATACAAAAGCTACCGCAAAACCCGGATCATTTCTTTTAAAAAGAATTTATGCGATTATTTCGCGTACTTGCCTTGAGGTGGTACTATTCGACTCGTCTCAAAGGGTTCGATATATGAGCTTCGGCAGTTCACGGCGCATACTATTCCGACAGTAAACGAAACTGACACCGAACAAGCTATGTGTACATTAGGTGGCACACGTATCCTAAGGTGCTGAAATCAGAATCCGCGTCGTCAACGCGTAGGTAGCGAGGAGCCACCGTTTGTGTCCTCTGCTAGTACTTGAAGACAAACCTGTCAATAAAAGGGCAATGAATGAGAGAGTTAATCCCACAACCAGCATGAGGTGACAAAATGGAAGTTTGTACTGAAGACCTGCGCCAAGTATAGAGTGCGTCGACAAAGGCAACCCCTTAGTTTTGCATAGGACTCTTTTGCACTTCGACTAAAGACTCAAGAACACTTACTCAACTTTCATTGAATGAAGTTAGTAGCAAAAATTAATTGAACAATAATGCAATGAAAAATAGCGAATAGCAGATGCAAATAATAAATTGTTGCTAGTAGCATAAAGGTTTGCGGTGTCTAGCCTTATTGGTATCGGCTACCCTCAACCACTTACTAAATTCCCTGCAAGAAGTAAGACTTAGTAAAGGTAAAGCGCGAAAAAACACAGGGACGTAAGACAGACGACAGACAAGCGCTTACGTCCCTGTGTTTGGCGCCCTTTACGTTTACCATGAATCGCCAACTAGCCAACACCCACACCTTACTAAGTAAGACTTGCTGCTCAGAGCAACTCGAGCGCATTATCGTTCCTCTATTTTCCTTGCAGGGGCAAAAAGGGAGGTGCCTCAGCCACCTAACAAGGACTTCGTTTTTGAGCTATTTTCGCTTTTGGTGTCAGGGCCCCGCAATCTATCGCTCGAAGACCTTCGGCAAACCTTCTCGGCAGCTCGCTGGTTGCCATGCAATATAGCAGTGGTGGGCCATGAAATGGCGCTCGCCTTGATTAATCGCTGCCAAGAACGCGGTGATGGCGTGGAAGCCATAAATAAGAGCCGCATACCGAAGTAAAACACATACCTGCTCAGCGCATTGCTCGCAATTGCGATGATGAGATTCAATACAAGCTCGTTCGTATGAGAGCGCAGGGCGATGCAGTCACAGATATATTGGTCCTCTCTCTGTCACTGTGGCTAAGCTTCTTGCGCTTTGTGAAGGTAGCAGAATGTAGCTGAAATTCTTTGGCATCCATAGCGTGCCGGAAAACATTTATTACAGGGAAGTTAGAGTTAGATTCAGCCCTGCAGTGACATAGAGATATGAATATGCATAACACATTTGCTGAGGCTCGCACTTTTCTCTCAGAATTCAGATACTGGCTTGCAACGATGTGCACTAAGTACTTTTGCACGTGATGTATAGAGCACATCCTTGTGTACAGTCAAAGCTGGTGAACATCCATTACCATAAAGTGGATCGAAGAGATCCATAAAGAATTTATGCAGACTGCTAGGCACACGCCAAGTAAGCAGGAAATAAACGTGGTAAGTTTTTAAGACAAAGTGCTAAAAATATCCCAGGTGAGTAGTACTGAATTATTAGAACAACGTTTTTTTTTTTTTGCTTTGGTCGAAGTCAATACATTGGTCTTAACGTCTCTTGTTTCTATCGGTTGAGAAGCGTTTTCGATAAACGTTGGAGCAAAAGTCACCTTGAGTTTGTTAACAAGTTGGCAATTCAAAACATATATGCACTTTTCGCTAAAATGCAAAGGTGACCCTGCAAAGCGAGACCCACCAATCGTGAGAGTGCAGTGTATTAGTCTATGTTTTTCTAGTGGCAGTGAGGGCGGGACTTGAGCATTACAATACAGTTGATAGATGCAACTTAGAAACGCTCCTTCGAACGTATAGCATGGTCTCTAGATTTATTAACTAGCCAAGAAGGGCGTCCCATATAAGTGAGAGAGATGAATTGGTAGTCAGCCAAGTTTTCTTATGAAGTGTGAAGTCAGCGCTTGCGATCTAATGCTGGTGCCATATTTCCGGTAAAATTATGGTCTAGTTGGAAAACTTAAATACTTTACAAACAGCATGAAAAGTTCATGGATACAATGCTTGAAATATATTTGTAATATTGCTTTATAATCGCAATTTAAACATCGAAATAACGTTTACAGCACACTATTGCCATCAAGTTTTGTTTGAACTTAAAACTAATGTGTTCAATGCAAGATATAATATTTTTGCTAATCTTTAACACTAACGGAATGTTCCAATACAACATGTAACGTTTCTGCACCTTACACAACAATTCCCAACATTACTCTAATGTTTACTGCCACGCGCGGAAACACGTTCTATTGGGGATTTCGACGAAGAGCGTCACCACGGTGACTCTTCTCAGGCTCATCGTCTAGCCGCTTTCCGCTCTGGGCAAGCGCGTTTCCGCTATCGCGGTTGGCTCAGCAGTGCCCTATCGCACCCTTTGAAAGCAGCGGCAGCGACTGCTGATTTACTTCCTCTGCTCAAGAGAGGCACACGTATGATGCATAGGCATAGTGGCGCCTGTTTTGATATTATTGGTTTGTTCATTCATTACTTCTCTCCTAGTAGTGCGATAAATAACCATCGTAACTCGCCAGTTGTATCATTTCTAAAGAAGCACAGTTCTAACTCAGCTGATAATAAGCGGAAATATTTGCTGGTTGATGACCCTTCTTACGGTGTTTCGGATATATTTTTCAGTGTATACTTTATGATGCAGTGCAAGGCGCAGAAAGGTGTTTGTAACTTTCTGCATGTTAATGAATGTGCCTTGACGAGTGTTGTGTGCGCTGGCGAGTACTTTAGCCTGTCCAGTTTGTAATGTTGTAGGGTCCTCTGGTACGTGGGGAGATGCTTAACCATCAGAGTAGTGCAAAACATTGCAGAAGAACAGCGGCAGGCCATGCTGTCCGGCTGCGACCCGGCCGTTCAAGCCAGGGTCGCAGCACGGCAGAAGGCAGCCTGACGTGAGTGCCCAAGGGCTATAGGATTGCTAAGAAAACCATCGTCGTCCCTCCATTCGCAGCAACACCTTCCCTTTCCCAACCAAAACAGGTATTTTATGTACTGATATAAAGTATTTACGCACGCACGCACTCAACTGATAACATTGGAGCGGAAAGTTTGATAATATTTGCAGCGTGTGCCCACACCATACTACGCATGCGACGCGCGTTGTAATGTGCGGCAGTGCGTTCGTCAGCGACGCGATTTTCAAGAATCTTTCGAAAAGGAAAAAAAAAATAACTAAAGTCGCTGCAGCGCGAATTCCGGATGCCTCCTCGGTATTAACTTCGATCCGAGTTATGAGCTTGTGTACAGTACATCACATGATTTCAGCGTTGAAGGAAATGACAGAAGTTAAGCGCTGAGTACAGCATCTTGCGCTTTAAATAGCTGATTGCGGTTCTGATTAATTGTCTTCATTATTCTAAATATTCGTTAACCGGTATTTTATGAAATGCGCTAAACACTTTCTGCGCTCAATGGGTGGCTATAGGAGGTAAGGACATGAAGAAAGCAACTGTAGCTGCGCCTTGCCGGTTGCATTTTTGACTGACTCGTAGCGCTTGTATATGCTACAGTTTCATCGTAACATCACGACAGAGGGCTCTTGTATAGCGTGATCTGCGGCCGCTACGACATGCTTCCGATGCGCTCCCGTGGAGAGCCACTGCTTATGCGCATATCGTCCTGAGGTCGCCCGGTAACGCCACATCCTGTTAAGTTGCACGCATATGCCAGCCGCGTAAGGACCAATCATCGCGTGCGCACTGGCAGCGGATTGCGGCAGTGGCCGCGGATAGCGTTGGGCTAAATCTCAATAATGCATGCTTGAAACCGTCGATTTTTTTTCTAAGGTGAAAGCCTGTTATGCATCATCAGCAACGGAGCCTGGCGTTTGTGGTAAAATGGTACCAATACTCGCGTGATATCATGACGTCATCAGCAACGAATATAAAATTTCTTCTGAATGTGTAGAGAATTGAACCAAAAACCGGCAGATTGCGCAAACCATAGGTCACAAAAACCCGCCTTGAAGAATAAAGGCCAACCTAGTGCATATATGCGCTTACTTACGACTGTGTGACGGGGTGTCATTAGAAAGAGAGGAAAAATATAAATCTAAAATTAAATGCTTTTGCCTTCACAGCATGTAAATAGTCTTAGGTGCACTTCGTTATTTTTGGGCACTAAAATGATGTTCCAGAGAGGAAAATCTTCTGAAGCGAAGCACGTCAATGACGTCGGTCGCAGCAGTAACCACTTTCAAAAAGTCCGCGGAGCATTTCTACCCAGTTGCTGAAACTTTCTAACATGTCCGTTAGAGACCGTTTCGCGCGGTGTCCTGTACTGATATTAGTCAATTTCAGACACCTCGCCAAGCACTCCAAACCACTGCGAAGACTGTCTTACATTTCCGTCACCCATCCACCTGCATTGTTCTTTAGCATTGTCATTACCGCATGTAAGTGGAAGGTTTGTTTTTGTAACTTCGCCAGAAGGATAAATAACACACCTCCCATAACTTTCGTAACACCTTGTCCAAATTAAATTTCATAGAATTTCTTTTCAACTAACTGCTCACGTTTCAAGGTTTGTTTGGTGTAGCCCGATAGTAGTTTTCGACATTTTCCACAGTTAAAAAAAATCTAATGACGTTTGTGCAGCACGCCCTATTTCACCCTGCCTATCCCATATGCTCGTAGCCGTAATTCTATGCAGTCACAGCACTGCGCTGCACTCTCGCCGAGCGTCCTTCAGTAGACGAGCACCCGCAAGCAGTAAATACATAACAAAGATGCATAAAGGCTTGACGCATGCGCAGTAGTGTATAAAGCAAAGAAGAGAGGCTTGACGCCCGCAGAGCGCCTCTTGGCATGCAGCGAAGCCCTTCTTTCCGCCGTCCTTCTGCACAACAAGGAAGCTTGGAGCATGCCAAGGGCACAGCCGTTGTTTGACCGAGTCAGTCTGCACTGAAATGAGCCACTTTAAATTCAGAACCAAAGAACCCCATGCGCGTGCTGCGCGCTGACCTCTTTGAATACGCCGGCACTTCCCTTTCAGCTGTCGGCTTCACAAAGAAGTCGCCTGATCCGACAAGAACAGAGGCGTCAACACCAAGCTTTCCAGGATCCGAAGTGAAATATATACGGGAAGAAAGTATGTGGGTTTTAAAGTTTACCTTTTATTTGTTTTCGCGTTATGTTCTGCGGGTATGTCTTTTAAAGAGAGTAAAAAAGATAAGCGGTTGTTTAACGTCTCAACTACTGCTCAAAGAAGTGAGTGATTTCGTGGCAAGAGGGAAACAAAAAATATCTGTAAACGCGCTGCCACACCAATAACTGAAGTCCCAGTGGTGCAGCGGTTAAGGGATGCGCCACTGCCCTGAGGTGGCTAGTGTTGCCGCCGTTGGGGCTTGTGTGATCTAGGTTGCTATTCCCGAGCAACATCCCGTGACCAATCGTTGCTTAACTACCACCTGTCGTGGTGGACAGTTCGCGCACAATACCCACACGATCGGCCACCGCTGTGGCTGAGTGGTTATGGCGCTCGGCTGCCGACCCGAAAGATGCGGGTTCGATCCCGGCCGCGGCGGTCGAATTTCGATGGAGGCGAAGTTCTAGAGGCCCGTGGGCTGTGCGATGTCATGGCACGTTAAAGAATCCCAGGTGGTCGAAATTTCCTGAGCCCTTCACTACGGCGTCCCTCATAGCCTGAGTCGCTTTCGCACGTTAAACCCCCATAAACCATTAAACAAACCACACCATCCTGCCTGCCATCTTGGTTGCTTCTGTGGGGATTTTATCGTACTATCACTAGAGCTTCTTCCCCCCCCCCCCTCGGATTTTTCGCCGATGTTTGTCCCGTCCCTTCGCGAACTTGAAGAGCTGAATGGCTGGGAGCCACCCACCTGGATAGCAGGTGAGCCACCTAGGTCACGTTATCTTGGGATGTCATCACATTCTGCCCACACAGAAGGACCGCACAGAGAGCGGCTAAACGGCGGAGTGGAAGCTCTTGTTTTTGCGCAATAAAAAGAATCTGAAATGGTTGAGGAGATTTACAACAGCGAAAAGTATCCATAGCGGAAAATTGAAATCGCGGGCGCCTGAGGGGCGTGTGCAACAGGGACTCAATTCAACCACTGTGATTTGAACTACGCGCGTTACCAGTTCTTATTAAGGATATGGCGTAAAGTTCATCTCTTCAGCCTGAACTGCGTACCGAAGTAACGCCTGCAAACGAAGTGGGCCGTATCACCGATCTGCGCTGAAGAGGGGCAAAAACTCCGAACCGCAGATTAGCATTTTCCAGAAACGACTTTTTTCCCCTTATGCCTATTCAGAGACACAAACATGATAATCAATAAAAAGCTGATTATTGTTGCATTGCCCACAAAGCAGGGCTCTTAACAGAAGCATGACAACTGAGGCAATGGGAATCTGGCAGTCTATCGTGACCTCAGTTAAAACACTGCTTTTAAAGAATATCCGTGGATAACGCAACCTTCCCAGAGAATGCAGCGTTGCGCTCAGCAATCATTTTCTCGGCGTAGATTTTTTTGTAGTGCACATAAAGAAAGGTGCCAAACTTTTCGTTTTGTATTAGGCGGTACACCCTGTCATGATATCTTCGCCTGATCGTTTCAGAGAGGTCTTGAGAGCTCCAAGAGGTGACCCCACATTCGACCGGTCGAAATCGGGTGCTCCGGCTAAACCCGGCTGGTTCTTTCCGATCACTCGCCTCCCATTCACGGCGACTTGATGTGCTCCGAATTTCTCCTCAGAGTGCTTCAGTGCTCAGGGTCACATGGTTCATCAGCATCATAATCATCATCTTGACTACGCCTACTGCAGGGAAAAAGGCCGCTCGCATATACATCCAATTATCTGTCTTGTGGAAGCTGCGATTACCTTTTCCTGACAAACTTCCGGACCTCACCAGTCCAACTTACTTTCGGCTACCATCTGCTACGCGTGCCTTCTCTCGGAATCCAGCCAACCCACTGCAATTCGTATGGGTACTTCCCGCCATTTCCAGCATGGTGCCATCCCGAAGTCGATAGATGACGGAACAGTCGCCGGAGGTGGGTTGCGAAGTGGCTAAGTGAACGTGGCTGTATGTTTTTTCATTCGAGTTTCTCCAAGCTTCAAGCCAGCCACCTTAATCAATGTGGGCTGGAGTCTCGGATTGTTGCTTAAATTGTAAATTGCGAAATTTAACGTCATCAGTAGGCACATGGGCTACGCGGGACGCCGTAGCCCAGAGCTCCTAATTAACGTGCACTGACATATCTAACAGCACACAGGCGCCTTTTGCGTTTCGCCTCCATCGAAAGGTGGCCGCCGCTGGAGGTTCCTTCGCCGTGCGTGCATCAGCGAGTACTGCTCTAGCGCCGATGATTGCGTCAGCGGAGTTTACTAGCATATAATAGCTAACAAAAGGCACCTACAGCTTCGTATTTGTGCCTGGATTCTTGACGATACATATTTAAGGTTTCATTTTTATGTGGGTGCAAATTCAGTAGATGTGTTTAATAGTGCCGACAGTAAAAAAAAAATAAACGTTTTCACGGTGAAAGTGGTATGTGCTATGTTTTTAAGGCTCATAGTAGCAGTGACAGCTGGCGAACTCACCGGGGTATGACCACGCTGACCGAGCTTTAAAGTCAGGCTGCAGTGCCTGAATCAAGCAGCTCAGTGAGACACCAGTCAGATGGAACACGAATGTGCTTTGACGGAAAGCTACAAAGTGAAACAAATAAAATGCGCCGAACGTTGCTACCAGTTGGTACCAAGATAACAGCTTCAAAGTTTTGTTTCCGTGGCATGATCGCTCAGAGTGCACCTCGGATATATGGCTTGACGCGCTCTGGGATAGAGTATCATAGCGACCAGATGAAGACGCCATTAGAAGTATAGAAATACTAAAACGCCATCCGATGGAGTAAACGTTTGTCCCATATTTAACACCTCGTTAGCCAGAATCATCGGGTATTTCTAGCCACACCCCGTGTTTCTCTCACGGTTGAATCCTGTGTATACATTTTGCGAACTGCAATGATCCAACTCGTCTCGTTTTCCCAGATCGCAGGGTCTGCACATCGCTGTACAAATGAAATGATCTCAGATGTAAAACGCTTAAAATCTTCAATGGGATGCAATTCCATGGCGTATGGTATGCCGAAGGTTTGCCGTTTGTAAACAGAGATCACTGGCACCCCTTTTATATGATTCATGGTGTTTAAAAGCCAGTGTAGATTCACTTACGCTGCCGTCAATCATTGCCACCGCTACAGCATTGCAATATGAAGTATATACAGTGGTGAATCGTGGCTTGTCTTGATGATTTACTGGAATTTACCGGAGTGTTTTCCTTCAGCCGTAACGCCAGTCGTTTCGGTGAAGAGTTTTTCCTCAGAAGCTAGCTTTTTTGGAAAATAAGTACAAGATGTGTATGGCACCACCGGAGGACATCAAATCTTTTTCGCTTAGCTATAGGGCTGCAATTCTTTCGCCGAAACTTCGACAGGTAGGTAGTAGTCTCCTCTCAAGCTTATGTATGCACGTGCATGTCTTCACTGAATCGTTCTTATTGAGAAACACTGCTAAAGCAGATCCATTTCTTCCTGCCGTTCAGAAGATGAGCTCATTTATATCCAGAAAAATCAGCGATAAAAGTATCCTACGAGGAATGCTTGTCATTGTTGACCACATAGTGGCACTGCATTATAAACTGCAATCCAGGTCCTTCTGCCCGTATTCTAATCTCTTTCGCAAGAACTAGTTCACTTCTTGGGCTATTCAGTGAAAATAAAGGGTTGCTAAAAACTATACAGCCGTAGATTTATTATTTTTGTAATAATACTAGATTCTGTCGTATAGAAATGACAAAAATATACGTCTGTCGTTCCCCATCACTTCCGAAGACCGACTCCATGTCCATCGTGGACCACGCCTATCTAGGTCATGTCACATCTAAGGGTAGAAAGTTAGGGGCACTTAGCGGGAACACTTGAGCGTGTGGTTCTGCGGCGAACTCCGCCACGCACTGCCGCAATGTCTGGACCCGGTCGCACTGTGTAGTCACGCTGTCTAACGAGGCGTCCGCAGCTGGCGCTGAGAAAGCAGCAGTACAACGCCCATATAAGTGCCCTCGCTAAGTGTGGCTAACTCTGTACATAATCTAGAGCGCCGACTCCCCAGCCAAGGGGACCGCATTTCTATTCACGAAGAGGTGAAGTATCTCGGTCACCAAATATTAGGCAAACCCACCAAAAGCAACCGTGATGCGATTTACCACGAAATATATATTCACCCAGATCGCTCAGCTCTTTACCGCGACACCTGTGTATATACCAAAAATTCAATTCTCTTGCTTCAGAGTCTCTTCCTGGCAACGCTGGCTCCACCGTCTTCGTTCGATTCCTTCGACTCGTTGTGTCTGTGCGACCGTCCCTGTCGTGTTGGGAACAGAGGCGCACGGCGCCGGAACCTCTCTCGTACACGGACCAACCGATGCCACGGAGGCACGGCGAGGAATAAAGCCCCTAGATCCCGTCGTACATCTCCGGAAGCGATAATCTTGCGCCGACCTGCAACGGCCCATTACACTGGACGCGATAGCCGGATCTCGGCAGAAAAACCATAGAAAAAGGATATTTTCCACTCCGATGGAAGGTCAGAGGGCAAAATGCCTGCTACATCTCTCGAAGACAGTCAATGGGGGACGTCCGCAGCACAGATGAAAAAAAAAAAGGCCTGAGGTGAGGCGAGCAGGCCAAACAGCAAGGCCATTTGTTCAACAGATCAGAAGCATCTACGGTCTTGAGGGCGCTTTCACGCATCTGCCCCTGAAGAAGAAAAGACGTATCTGGGCTTCACGAGTTTCGACCACGAGACCATAAATAAGACGCCAAAATGGTCAAAACGGCGTCGAGAACTCTGTAGGCGTCTGAGGTCCTTCAGTGCCGATTTATGACCCACAACATCACGGCCGCAAAGTTCTGTTTAGTACTGTATCGGGTTGCTGCATCACTTCTCTGAATGTCTCGGGCTATGCTTCCTGCATGTTGTTAGAGTTATTCATACGACCGTTTAAACAACTGACAGCTAAGCCCGCTAGCTGCTACTTTCGGCCTATTTAGGGCAACTAGGTAATCTAGTTGGCCTAATTAAGCGGCAAATTCACCGAATGCAAGTTAGCACGCTCTGCCGCTAAAACAACGTTTTCTGCTTGGACATTATAAGAAAACAGGCTTTGTCGTTTCAACTTTAGAGAGAAAAAAATGAATTGAACGAAAGCAGCTATTATTACAGCCCTTAATTTAAACTCGATTTGATCCAAACAAGAGCGGCTCTCTTTTCTATATCCAGCTATGCCGCTGTATTGCAGGTTCACAATTCTTGCCGGGACCGACTTACTGTAGTTGCCGCCGGCACGACCCTCATCTTCCTAATGGGCAGAGTCAAGCCTGCTATATTGCTGAGTACAGCAGCGAGCACCCTCGCTCTGTTGTGCTCGCTTGTTCCTACAGCTCCAGCTGCTGCAAGAAATGAGGCGCTTTGTAATGCAAGCTGAGGCTTTATAAAAGCCAGTACCTTCGTGCGAGAAGAGGATAATTAAATGATGTAGTCGTAAATTTTAGATGCACCTCACTTGGCTGCGTAAAGTTTGATCATTCCTGGCGCGAGCATCAACTTCTTACGTTGTTGTGCGCATTTTTACTGCACCTCAACGCTGCACTGAAAACGCAGGCACTGAAAACTTTAAACAAAAGTAATGATCTTCTATGATGTCAGAACTAATAGTCGATTCAATGCAAAAATGCATAAAAATAGCCGCAAAAACTTGGAGATTAATTATGGAAAGATAATTACAGCGTAGTTAAACCCAGCTTTTTTTTATAATTTTTGAATGTCTAAGGGCGGCAAAAATGCGCTCACGTACGCAGGTCATGCCGTAAATCAACAGCAGATCCCGAACGTCTTGATCACTTTAGCATGCAGCATTACAACCACTGATATTTTAGATTGTCATGCTTTCAGTGTTAGTTTTTGCAGGAATTTTTCTTTCGGTAGGTATCCTGCATATTCTGCAGCCGGCACACTGACCCTGCTTTAATAATTGTTTTAAAAGGCAGTTCCTACAGTTATTCTTGCAATGGATGTAGTTGTACAGGAGAAATGAAAATTATTTTCATTGTTGCACTCGGTAAGAGAGGGGATCAGCTGGGGATAATAGGGTTAAATATCAAGTGTGTGTGCGTTTCTGAGACGTTGTTTGCCTATTTTCCACTCATAGTTCTGCTAAGATGCGCCCCGGTTTAATGACTTCAGGATCACCGCTAACGGTGTAATTTGTTTCAAACGGTGCTGCAGCGTTGATTTGCTCCTCAGTCAGAAGATTACCCAGGTAGGTCGGCCGTGGACCGTCAGCTACCAAGTGTGCGTTTTGGGGCACATAATCCATTTAGGCCTTGCCCACCCCGGCCTTCAAGATGTTGATGGATGATAGCTCAACGAAAGAGAGCCATAGCTAACGTGTTTCTGCTCTGCTCGAGGTGGGCGATTACCAAATTTCCCCAGTGTTTGTCCGGAGAGAAACCGAGTAGCAGGTCAGGAATGAACCATTGGAATATTGGTGGGCACCGGCCAGCGTTACAAAGGAGTGAATCCGGCATCTCCCACCTACGAGGTGGATGTTAACACCCCTGTTAAACCGTCAGTGCGATGCAACAAAGCCCTGAAGCGAGCAATCAAGTTAGGCGCGATCATCGCAGAGCGGAGTTGAGGGGCTTTCTGCCTAAATGAAAGCGTAAAAAATTCAGGGCAGCACTTGTCACCTTGCGTGCATCAAGGCGAAAACCTTTGTCCCGTCCTGTTAAGCTCTCTAGCTCAACACGATCGTCTCACGCTTCTAGAATCAGTTTCGGCTTCAAGTTACGACATACTACACCTTCGTTATATCCGGTGTCATGTTACGCCATGCTACACCTTCGTTATATCCAATGTGTTCGTTATATCCGGTTTCAAGTTACGACATGTGCCTTATAAAACACCCTTGTTTCGTCGGACTAGGTGGCTGAGGTGGAGGTGGACGTTCTACAATGGACACCGAAAAAAGACTTGTTTTGAATTCTCACAGTGTGCGTGACCTAGTGGCCACCCAACATGACCACGAACGCTTTGACATGATTTTAATGCTCGGAGTGCATAGGCTTTGGAAAATGCGCATATTGGACCGGAATGCTGTGCCTGTCGTCTCCCCCGGAACACATTTCGGCCTGACGGCACACCAGCTAAACGACACTTATGAAGACAGTGACTATCATCCGGACTGGTTCCCGTTATTGATGTTCTGTCTTTTATTGCTCCTGTGATACTTAAGTTGTGATAAGACGTGCGATTTAGTTGTGTGGTGTTGTCTTTCCTTTAACTTGCTCGGCTACTGGCTGACTACTTTATAAATAATGTATATAGCTTTTTCTTGCATATAAACGCGCGTAATAAATACTACGTTGAAAAAAACAAACTAAATGGCCGAGTGGCTAAGGCGATGAACTGTTAATTCATTGGGCTCTACCCGCGTTGATTCGAATTCCATCCTCGTGGCAATTTATTTTTCTTTAATTTTATTTGATTGACAGGTGGAGTGCACACTTCTTGGTACACGTTTCCTGCGCACAGGTCTTGCGCAACTGATGAGGCAAGAAAGGCTTTGGACTTAAAAAATAAACAGCTTTGAGAGGTGTGCCACTGCGCAAATCAAGTTCGCGCGTCAAAGCAGCATGCTGGAAAAAAAATAGCGCACTTCAAAATAGCACACGGAAAAATAGCGCGACGACAGAACAGCGCAGCGCTGCTTGAAGAGTATGACAGAACTAGTGGTTATGCAGTCGTTGTTTGCTTCGCTTTTAGTCTATGGGTCTTACTGTATTATGCAAGCACAATAACTTAAACTGAAATTGCCCCAGATACCCGCCTGCTTTAATTTTTTGCTCTTTTGCTTCTGCGCTCACATCCACCTCACGGGGTAAATTTTTGTGAACTCATTTACCTTGAGAAGGCAGCGCATCTGCGCGTTTAATTATCCTCGAGTACTTTAAATAGTAGTGAAGTCGATTGTAAACATATTAATGCGCTACAACTCGAGCCACTAGAATATATCTAAAGACGAAATTGCGCTGTCGTACTCGAGACAATCACTTCATAAAGCGTTTGAAAAACGAGAAGGAATTTGACGGAAAGCCTTTACATGACAGAGACAAAGGAGAATTTCCACAAATACGCTGCCACACATTACGGAAAGGGTTAGCAACAACACATGGACAAACGCAATCCACGCAGCATGGGTTCGAGCTTTGAACTTAACATTTTTTGGATGCCTCAGCAGAAGCCTGGATATGCGCCCATGTTCAGCCTCGCGCGGTATTCGACTTACTTCTTGACAGGTAGTTTTCAAGTTTATCGTGGATAACAAACTGTTAGCGAAACAAACAGTCCCAGCTACAAACATCGCTGCCTTAGAGGTAATTCTTTACCTTTTTGCAGTTATGATTTTGAAGATTCAATTAAAATTCTAGTCTAGCACTGCAGATCAAAACATAGGAAAC
The DNA here is from genome assembly GCF_052857255.1 of Amblyomma americanum. NCBI lineage: Eukaryota > Metazoa > Arthropoda > Arachnida > Ixodida > Ixodidae > Amblyomma > Amblyomma americanum. The sequence goes on along the minus strand of NC_135499.1, from coordinate 99,404,035 downwards.
AATGATGGATTCAGTTAGGAATCGCTTATACGTATGTTCTGGTTACGAAAATCCCTCCAGCAAAAGTGAGCCTTACTGCGGTGCGCTGCTTTTCCGTCGTGCTGTTTTTTTCCTGCGCTCTTCAGTCATCATGCAGCCTGTTCCTTGTGCTATTTTATCGCAGTGTTGTTTTTTGGGTGTGCTTTTTTGGCGCGTGCTGTTTTTTTTCATGTGCAGTTTTTTTCTCCGTGCTTTTTTTCCCTGCTTTGTTTTTTCGCTGTGCCGTTTTTATGTGTACTGCCAAGACGCCTGCAGTGTTGTAGTTTACTGTTCTTTAGCTTCCCCGTTTCAACCCGCACGAAGTCTCGTGTTCCATCCCCGCTGCACTATTAACTGCAAATGCGGTACTTGCGCCCGCCCTGCCCGGAGGCTTGCCCTGGCAGGAGTGACACGCTCTCGCAGACTGTGCAGATTTGAGTAGCGGTGCTGCTGAGTAGTGTTCTGCGCAGGCTGTGGCAGTGGCGAGGTTCACGCATCTTGCTTGCCTGGCTTGACACTTTTTACGGCGAGAACATGGACGCTTGCCACTGGCTATCAGCTGTGGCAAGGACTAGTTCACTCATCCGTACGCCGTTGCTATCTCGCTCAACACAGAAGTTCCACCGTCAAGCAACCTTAAATCCGCCTCGTGCGGTAGAAGCCCATTTGTGGCCCTTTTTCTCAAAGCGGGGTCGAAGACCCATCTCCCAAGCACTTCATCCTAAAGAAGCCGAGCACCAGGCAGGGGAAAGCTTTTACCCATTTCATCCCCGATGGGTGCCCGGCGGCACTGGGGATCGAACCCCGCACCTCCCGCATGCGAGGCGGATGCTCAAACGACTACTCCTCCGTTACCTCGACAGGCGCTCGCACAATGTCGTTCCTTTCGTGTCTTGATCGTTTTATGCAATAGTTGGAGAGTGAAGGGGATTAATACCTCCTGTGAACACGCGGTGAATAGTATTGCAGAGATCCTGGCTCCCTAGCAGAGCAGCGGCACTACGACAGGTGTCATCTACGACGTCGATGTGGCCACCCGCGACTCTGACCTCCCCATTTTGACCTAACCAGCTACCGACGGTATAGCATTACTGCAAGCTCAGCGCCTTGGGAGGACAAAGTGCACCAAGTTGACCTTCCAAGGGAATTGCATTCCAGCCTGTGTGAAGGTTGGACACTTTCGGCACGTAGTTAGGCCTTTTGTCCCGAAGCCTCTACAGCAAAAGAAATGCGTGAAGATAGAACACGTGAGTAGTGTGTGCAATATCTCCGACGTGCGCCAACGGTGTTCTCAGCCACAAAGCTGCGATGCTTAACGGACAACAGTTCTTAAGTGTGTCAATTGCCGCGGACCTCATGATGCTGCCTCAGAAGATTGTCCTCACCTGAAAAGGAAACGGGAGATACTTAAGCAAATGACAACAGACAATTCCACACGCAGAGAAGCTGCCGCTAAGGTGCGATTATGTCGTCACCCTCGTCACAGGCCTTGCAAGTGTGCAGTGACCATTGGAAAGGATCGTCCAAGAATTTGTGCGACTTGTCCTTCCCCTCCACACGCCACTCTAAGGAACGGACGCCATATGACTGGCAAGGCAGGGACGGTTGTCGCAGACGGGCCTTGGCCATCCCTGCCTCAGCTACACCAACCGGCAGTGACCAAGCAGGTGCTGCGCACCCAAAGTCCTTAGCCTACTGCTCATCAAGCACAAGGCCCAACTCCGGTCCATGACCCGGAGCGGCAACTGACTTGGCCATCGCCGCTGAAGCACTGCACACTCTCAGTGATGGAACAGGCACCGCGCACCCAGCGTGCTGAACCTACTGATGTCGGACGGTAGTAAAGTCGAAGACGAGCAAGTAGTTGCATGCTGAAGACATTCATGCACAAAATGCGTATGCTGCTTTTAGCTGCGCAGCCTGACTGCTTTGTGTTAGTAATGGAGGACTGTCGATGTGTTCTACTCAGGTCGCAGTACTCGGCAGCTCTCAAGGTGTGCCGGCTGCAGCTGCGGCGGCCTGTGACTTTCAGCGTGTGTGTCATTGCTTGTCGTTCTTGCTACGAACTGCATTTCTCTGCTTTCTTTTATCCTTTTACGCCCCCCTCATCCCTATCTTGTAGTAGAGGCTAGCCAACCGGAACATCCTTTTGGTTAACTTCCCTGCCTTTCCCCTATCACTTTTTGTTTCCCTCTTTCATGGTGGCTATGGAGCCACCGCAGATATTTTCCAGTATATTTGAATATGCATGTTTTACACCTTGGTTCCGTGTTGCCAGCATGAATGCTGAGGCATCTACTGAGTCAAACGCCTTCTCGTTTTCTATGAGAGATTTATGTAAGGGTTGGTTATGTATTCTGCGCATTTCTCAATCATCAGATTGATGACGTGAATTTGGTATATTGTCAAGTAAACCCTTAAAAACCTAGCAGAAAAATAACTTTTCGAAAGCTCGCCTGTTACTTTGGTTGATTAAAAGCTAAGTATGCTATGATTCTATTTAGTGATTACCTTAGTAAACACTTTGTAGTCGCCGGACAGTAACTGGTTCGGTCCGCATTTTTTCAATTTTTGTCGTCCTCTTTGTGATGGGGTAACATAATATCAGCCTTCTTTTAATATTTCTGTACAGTCGAGATCGTGAGGCATTGCTTACAACGGGTCGTTAATTTCCGCTCCATCCCGTGCTCCCTGCCGTACATCAACAAATACGAAGTTAACTCAGCCTCACCAGATGGTTTTCTCTTTACAGTGCTTGTAAAACTTTATTTACTTTCCATTTCTTTACCGGTGAGATATCCGATTCCTTCACAACCCTGTCGTCATCAATAACTTCCTGGTTGCTTTGAAGAACCACGTTGCGCATTCAAAAGAGACAAACACAGGAAAAAGACAACAAGACGGAAAGAGCGCTCTTTCCGTCTTCTTGGCTTTTTCCTGTCTTTGTGTCTTGAATGCGCAACGTGGTTCTTCAAAGCAATGCTCCAACTAGCCCAACAAGAAGTTCTTCTAAACTTCCTGGTTATTTCGACTACTGTATGGACCTATGTAGAAATAGTCTGCTACCTTAACTAGCTTATCCTTATTCGTATTTACATTGCCCTTGTTGTGTCTTGCTCTTACATCTTAATTCTTTGTATGCATACTCTCCTCTTGACCGCTTTTAGTCTAACACTTTTCTTTAGAGCATGGTTGGTTCTCTGCATATTAAACATGCGTATGTAGGTTATCATATAGTATTTCATTAACTTTGACAGTTCTGAAAGCTCTATTTTGTCTATATGGTTAGATAATTTTGTGCTTTATCGTTTCTTAATCAGATTATTCGATTCCTGGGACAGCTTGCCAGTATCCTGCCTATCTACCCTACCCTTTTTCTTTTTTTATTACGCCCTTGATGATGGTATTTCTTAGGGTACCATTCAATGCTAGAGCATTAGGATCGTCGACCTCTGTTAAAGAGTAATATCTATTGTGTAAATGAAAATTAATTCATTTATTTTTCCAACGACGCGGGTTAGATCCCGGCCGCGGAGGTCGAATTTCGATGCAGGCGAAATTCTAGAGTCCCATGTGCTGTGCGATGTCAGTGCACGTTAAAGAACCTCAGGTGGTCGAAATTTCCGGAACACTTCACTACGGCCTCCGTTGTACAGCCTGCGTCGTTTGGGACGTTGAACCCACATAAACCATAAATCATAAACCATTTATTTTCCCTCTTACCGCTAACTCGTTGATGAGCTTGTTCCTTACTACTTTTCTTCGTGTCCTGATCAAGTCAAGGCTATTTTGAGGCCTTGCCACCGTATATGATCACTACACCTCACCCTACAGAACATTTGGACGTCCTTCCCGATGTGAGGACGCACGCACAATATAAAGGTTATTTCATTTTTGGTGTCGCTATTCGGGCTCTTGCACGTCGACTTCCGGTTCGCGCGTTCGCGGAAAAAACCATTCATGATCCTTAAAATATTTCGTTCGGCGAACTGTGTTAATAAGTCCCCCTGATATTCATAAAACCTTAGACATAGTCACCGACTGCATGGTATCCTGCCTGCGTCTAGCCCACCTTGATATTGAAGTCGCTCATCAATACAGTGCGACGTGCTTTTACTTTACTCCTTGGCGATTCCACGTCTTCATGAAACATATCGAATATCTGGTCATCATGATTGGATCTAGGCGCGTAGGCCTGTACTGCTTTCAATTTGTGCCTTTTGTTAAACTTAGTTATAACTGCCCCCTCTTCAGTTATAACTGCCCCCTCTTCTTAACGCTACAGAACGCTACAGTTGCCAGCTATATTTTACAACCACAAAACAACAAAAACTAAACTGGCCTTCTCACTTCTCAATATCGCCTCTTTATTGCTTCTTTGCATGATAAGATAATTTCTCCAATTTAACACTCCTCCTCGCTGAAGCACTTTCACGGCTTCAACAAAGCACGAATTTCAGCCAAATAACAAGGAAAAGTGCTTAATTGAGGGTTAAAACAGGGAATAAACTCGCAGTGTCAACTTTCTGCGTCTTTTTATACTGCTGCGTTCATTACAAACTCAAGAAAACTTTATCATCGAAACGCAGCGGTACAGGATGCTGCAAAATCGGTCATGAAGAACAATTTCTTTTTTTGTCGCGCTTTAGTGCCTTATTGAAATGCAAGCCACGAAAATCTGCTAATACAAAGATTTAGCTCCTTACTGACGTTCACGAGCTCAACACGAAGCAGAGGCCTTTCACCGCCGTTTCCACGTTTCCTGTATTTACAGGTAACATTCTGAAAGTCTGGAGCCTGTCAAAAGCAGCGACCTTATCTTGAGTTCTTTTTTCTGCCCTCCGTTCCGCTGCTGCCTGTGTCGGGTTGCGTGCATGAAGCTCCAGCAGCGTTGCCTGTCAACCAGAAATTGCCGCAAAAACGAATGACCGGGGCCAGGAGTTTCCTGCTATCTTCTGACCCGCCTTTTTTTCGTCTCCATTAATGCTATGCTGATCGTGTTGTACCTCCCTCTTTCGCTTATATTTTTCAGCGTGTCTTAGTCGAAGATAAGCTTTATAAGTGACCCGTGCCTGTTCCTTTCTGAGCGATAAGTAGTCCGTCCATCAGGGACCTGTGCCTTGCGTCGCTGCAGGCACCCCCTTACAGTTAAGGACGCTGAAAGGGCGCCCCTATAGGAAAAGTCGAGCGCTTGGGACTCTGCTTCATCAATCAGAGGAGCAGAATTTTTTCAGCAGTTAATCTTTTGATGTCATCTTTTCGATCGTAAATTTCTGGCGACGAAGACGAAAGCTTAGAATAGCCAGCATGTATGGCGTCTAGTGGAAGTGAACTGGTGGCAGGAATAGTATGTTTTGTGCTGCCACTGTGACTGCAATTGTGACTGAAGAGAAGGCAAGTGTAGCAGGAGGCGGCAGAAAGTTAGGTGGGCGGATGAGATTAAGAAGTTTGTGGGCATATGGCGAGCGCAGCTGCAAAGGACACGGATAATTGGAGAGACATGGGAGGCCCGTGCTCTGCAGTGAGCGTTGCCAGGCTGATGATGATGATGTGACTGCCAGTAGGACGGCCGTCATATAATGTGCATCCAGCCTGGACACTTTTTTCGTGTAAAACCAGTGCTGTACATTGCGGAAAGAATGGGATAATCCCTGACATTTTAACCACTTCTATGAATGACATTCATTCAGTTGATTCGATCTGGAGAACTTCTTCCAACGCCCTTTTATAATGCGCAGGTCGAAGTTCCGTCCGCTGTGAAGCATGCAGAATTTAATTCGCTGCTGATAGTAGAGGAAGAAGCAATATGAAAAGGCAACACGTGAGCTGAGAGGAATTCGGGCCGATGCGGTATTTGTGGCAGTTCAAAGATTGGAGGCACGTCTTGTCATGTTTGCGCGCCGATTGTTTTTAGAAAGCGATGTGACAGCTAGGCAGGCAAAAGTACTCGTTTTGCGCGTATAGTATTGTTATAACTAGACGCATTGCTTTTAAATTTGATACTGTTCTTAAAATTGAATACATTACGGCGTGTACTCCTCGATGAGTACGGGCCGTACTTTCAATTTTCAGAAAAGCCGCATTGGCCATGTGGAAAACCTACATGTATCGGTGTCACCAATACATTAGGAAATTTTTTTTCGGGAATAGAAATGCGAAGACCTTCGCGTTTTTTTTTTGCAACCCGTACGAAGCAAGTAAGAATTTGTTCTTCCCAAAGTGCAATGGCATATTTCTCGCGATATACTCTCGGCGATGTGTCGTCAAGATAGGCTCAGCGGCCGAATATTTGTATTTATCTACGTTGACACAAGGTTCACGATTTGCTTTCCGAGGCAAATCCACGGGTCTACGTTAGATAAACAAGTAGTCTTCTCAAACAGCACAAAAACTTCCTCTAGAAAGCCATACTCTAAACAGCATTAGGTTTTTAAAAGATAAACGAATGGAAGTGTCCTCTTAGAGCTTCTGTAGTGGCGTGATTTTTGTAATGTTCAGCAGTTGGCTTTCTAGAACGAAATCATGCTTTGAGTGAACCCAAACCGCTTCACGTATGGAATGTTAATGCTATTCAGTGTGCCAGCGTCATTGTCTTTTTGGTGAGAAAAAATTACCGACGATTTGGTGAGGTTAGGAAAAATTCGAATTAGCTGCGCTAGCACTCCGGTTTCCCCTTCCATTTTGGTTTAGGGTCGAGGCTCGGCGTCGGCGAAACTGTAAAATTGCGGCCTCGATGCTAGCGCATTAGAACTTGGAGGGGGGGGGGGGGCGAATATAAAGCTCCACCGTAATGGTATGACGCGATAGCTTTAATGAATTAATACCCATACATGCGGAATTGGTCATTAGTGAAGACGTTAAGCGATGTGTCACTGCCTTATAGTGGGAGGTGCTGGCACTGGTGGGGTTCGTGGCATCAAAGTTACTTTTCCTGGGCAACCTCTCATGACTGGTCATTAGTTGAACTGCCACGGTAAGCAATTTGCTCAAAATATGGTTGGCAGGTTGTGAGGACGCCACAGGTTCACGTGACCTTGGTGGCCCGCCTGCCACCCAGCCGGGTAGTCCCCAGCTGCCCGATTCATCAAGGTCAGACAGGGGAGGGCATAAAATGACGGACAATGGATTTCCCCTCAGTGGAAGCCATAGTTTTAATGCACAAAAAAAGAAGCTTTTTAGCCAGCTCGTAGCGATTACTTCTCAACCATGATAAGCTGACAGTGGCAGCCAGGCTTACCATAGGCGTGTTCGCAAGAATAAAATTGCAGACAAAGCTGATCCGGTTGGATAGACACACGAAATCCACGAATAGGTTTGTATACACTCTGCATATTTAGATACGCTGATTGATTTCATTGTTACGAATTAGGGAGCTTCTGGAGAGAAGGAAAGTGGAAGCGTGGCTCAGCAGTGGTAACTAACTTATCCGATCTTGTCTTCAATACAGGGCAGTTGGTTTTCGCCCGTAAGAAGATAAAATGAAAAACATTTCGTCACTCATGTTCGCCTCCGCGATGCACACGATGCGTGATATGTGTAAATGACATCTTATATCACTTTCAGTTATGCGCGAAAGAAATAATTTATTCTGACGAAAAGAACAAGCCAGAAAGCTAAGTTCAACGTTGAAATGAACTACCGCGTTTATTATGAAATGCAACGCGCAAGGTGTGGTAGGAGCTGATAATTGGTGCAGTTAGCCTTCAATGCAAACAACAAAGAGCGCTTAATATTTGTGCAAGTTTCGTGGTCTGTGTGGAAATGATTTGATTTAATAAAATTGGAAACCAGAGCTTGTTCACTTTGGTCGTGTAGGAAATGAATAGTTTTATTACAAGGAGCGGGAAAATAGCAGATTCTTTCAAAATAAGCACATATCTTAGGCTTAAAACTGGTGCAGGAAGCCAATCAATATTCACACGCTGGACACGAATCCAGCTCAAAACACGTTCAACAAAATTCATTATTACAGCATTAACACGAAAAAAGTTGTAGCTGATGAGGTTCAGAGAAATTTGCTGTAACTGGATGTAATTCAGCAGCTCAGCTAAATAAATGTGACTGATATGCTACACCTTGTAAAACAGTGTTATGGCTTGCAATTGCCCCCGCCGTGGTGGCTCAGTGGTTAGAGTGCTCGGCTACTGATCCGGAGTTCCCAGGTTCAAACCCGACCGCAGCGGCTGCGTTTTTATTGAGGCAAAAACGCAAAGGCGCCCGTGTGCTGTGAGATGTCAGTGCACGTTAAAGATGCCCAGTGGTCGAAATTATACCGGAGTCCTCCACTACGGCACCTCTTCCTTTTCTTGCACTCCCTCCTTTATCCCTTTCCTTACGGCGCGGTTCAGGTGTCCAACGATATATGAGACAGATACTGCGCCATTTCCTTTCCCCCAAAACCAATTATTATTATTATTCCACTTCCACTTCCACTTCACTTCCACTTCCACTTCCACTTCACTTCCACTTCCACTTCCACTTCCACTTCCACTTCCACTTCCACTTCCACTTCCACTTCCACTTCCACTTCCACTTCCACTTCCACTTCCACTTCCACTTCCACTTCCACTTCCACTTCCACTTCACTTCCACTTCCACTTCCACTTCCACTTCCACTTCCACTTCCACTTCCACTTCCACTTCCACTTCCACTTCCACTTCCACTTCCACTTCCACTTCCACTTCCACTTCCACTTCCACTTCACTTCCACTTCCACTTCCACTTCCACTTCCACTTCCACTTCCACTTCCACTTCCACTTCCCTTCACTTCCACTTCCACTTCCACTTCACTTCCACTTCCACTTCCACTTCCACTTCCACTTCCACTTCCACTTCCACTTCCACTTCACTTCCACTTCACTCCACTTCCACTTCCACTTCACTTCACTTCCACTTCCACTTCCACTTCCACTTCACTTCCACTTCCACTTCCACTTCCACTTCCACTTCCACTTCCACTTCCACTTCCACTTCCACTTCCACTTCCACTTCCACTTCCACTCACTTCCACTTCCACTTCACTTCACTTCCACTTCCACTTCCACTTCCACTTCCACTTCACTTCCACTTCCACTTCACTTCACTTCCACTTCCACTTCCACTCCACTTCCACTTCCACTTCCACTTCCACTTCCACTTCCACTTCACTTCCACTTCCACTTCCACTTCCACTTCCACTTCCACTTCCACTTCCACTTCCACTTCCACTTCCACTTCCACTTCCACTTCCACTTCCACTTCCACTTCCACTTCCACTTCCACTTCCACTTCCACTTCCACTTCCACTTCCACTTCCACTTCCACTTCCACTTCCACTTCCACTTCCACTTCCACTTCCACTTCCACTTCCACTTCCACTTCCACTTCCACTTCCACTTCCACTTCCACTTCCACTTCCACTTCCACTTCCACTTCCACTTCACTTCCACTTCCACTTCCACTTCCACTTCCACTTCCACTTCCACTTCCACTTCCACTTCTCACTTCCACTTCCACTTCCACTTCCACTTCCACTTCCACTTCCACTTCCACTTCCACTTCCACTTCCACTTCCACTTCCACTTCCACTTCCACTTCCACTTCCACTTCCACTTCACTTCCACTTCCACTTCCACTTCCACTTCCACTTCCACTTCCACTTCCACTTCCACTTCCACTTCCACTTCCACTTCCACTTCCACTTCCACTTCCACTTCACTTCCACTTCCACTTCCACTTCCACTTCCACTTCCACTTCCACTTCCACTTCCACTTCCACTTCCACTTCCACTTCCACTTCCACTTCCACTTCCACTTCCACTTCCACTTCCACTTCCACTTCCACTTCCACTTCCACTTCACTTCCACTTCCACTTCCACTTCACTTCACTTCCACTTCCACTTCCACTTCCACTTCCACTTCCACTTCCACTTCCACTTCCACTTCCACTTCCACTTCACTTCCACTTCCACTTCCACTTCCACTTCCACTTCCACTTCCACTTCCACTTCCACTTCCACTTCCACTTCCACTTCCACTTCACTTCCACTTCCACTTCCACTTCCACTTCCACTTCCACTTCCACTTCCACTTCCACTTCCTTCCACTTCCACTTCCACTTCCACTTCCACTTCCACTTCCACTTCCACTTCCACTTCCACTTCCACTTCCACTTCCACTTCCACTTCCACTTCCACTTCCACTTCCACTTCCACTTCCACTTCCACTTCCTTCACTTCCACTTCCACTTCCACTTCCACTCCACTCCACTTCCACTTCCACTTCCACTTCACTTCCACTTCCACTTCCACTTCCACTTCCACTTCCACTTCCACTTCCACTTCCACTTCCACTTCCACTTCCACTTCCACTTCCACTTCCACTTCCACTTCCACTTCCACTTCCACTTCCACTTCCACTTCCACTTCCACTTCCACTTCCACTTTCCACTTCCACTTCCACTTCCACTTCCACTTCCACTTCCACTTCCACTTCCACTTCCACTTCCACTTCCACTTCCACTTCCACTTCCACTTCCACTTCCACTTCCACTTCCACTTCCACTTCCACTTCCACTTCCACTTCCACTTCCACTTCCACTTCCACTTCCACTTCCACTTCCACTTCCACTTCCACTTCCACTTCCACTTCCACTTCCACTTCCACTTCCACTTCCACTTCCACTTCCACTTCCACTTCCACTTCCACTTCCACTTCCACTTCCACTTCCACTTCCACTTCCACTTCCACTTCCACTTCCACTTCCACTTCCACTTCCACTTCCACTTCCACTTCCACTTCCACTTCCACTTCCACTTCCACTTCCACTTCCACTTCCACTTCCACTTCCACTTCCACTTCCACTTCCACTTCCACTTCCACTTCCACTTCCACTTCCACTTCCACTTCCACTTCCACTTCCACTTCCACTTCCACTTCCACTTCCACTTCCACTTCCACTTCCACTTCCACTTCCACTTCCACTTCCACTTCCACTTCCACTTCCACTTCCACTTCCACTTCCACTTCCACTTCCACTTCCACTTCCACTTCCACTTCCACTTCCACTTCCACTTCACTTCCACTTCCACTTCCACTTCCACTTCCACTTCCACTTCCACTTCCACTTCCACTTCCACTTCCACTTCCACTTCCACTTCCACTTCCACTTCCACTTCCACTTCCACTTCCACTTCCACTTCCACTTCCACTTCCACTTCCACTTCCACTTCCACTTCCACTTCCACTTCCACTTCCACTTCCACTTCCACTTCCACTTCCACTTCCACTTCCACTTCTTCCACTTCCCACTTCCACTTCCACTTCCACTTCCACTTCCACTTCCACTTCCACTTCCACTTCCACTTCCACTTCCACTTCCACTTCCACTTCCACTTCCACTTCCACTTCCACTTCCACTTCACTTCCACTTCCACTTCCACTTCCACTTCCACTTCCACTTTCCACTTCCACTTCCACTTCCACTTCCACTTCCACTTCCACTTCCACTTCCACTTCCACTTCCACTTCCACTTCCACTTCCACTTCCACTTCCACTTCCACTTCCACTTCCACTTCCACTTCCACTTCCACTTCCACTTCCACTTCCACTTCCACTTCCACTTCCACTTCACTTCCACTTCCACTTCCACTTCCACTTCCACTTCCACTTCCACTTCCACTTCCACTTCCACTTCCACTTCACTTCCACTTCCACTTCCACTTCCACTTCCACTTCCACTTCCACTTCCACTTCCACTTCCACTTCCACTTCACTTCCACTTCCACTTCCACTTCCACTTCCACTCCACTTCCACTTCCACTTCCACTTCCACTTCCACTTCCACTTCCACTTCCACTTCCACTTCCACTTCCACTTCCACTTCCACTTCCACTTCCACTTCCACTTCCACTTCCACTTTCACTTCCACTTCCACTTCCACTTCCACTTCCACTTCCACTTCCACTTCCACACTTCACTTCCACTTCCACTTCCACTTCCACTTCACTTCACTTCCACTTCCACTTCCACTTCCACTTCCCTTCCACTTCCACTTCCACTTCCACTTCCACTTCCACTTCCACTTCCACTTCCACTTCCACTTCCACTTCACTTCCACTTCCACTTCCACTTCCACTTCCACTTCCACTTCCACTTCCACTTCCACTTCCACTTCCACTTCACTTCCACTTCCACTTCCACTTCCACTTCCACTTCCACTTCCACTCCACTTCCACTTCCACTTCCACTTCCACTTCCACTTCCACTTCCACTTCCACTTCCACTTCCACTTCCACTTCCACTTCCACTTCCACTTCACTTCCACTTCCACTTCCACTTCCACTTCCACTTCCACTTCCACTTCCACTTCCACTTCCACTTCCACTTCCACTTCCACTTCACTTCCACTTCCACTTCACTTCCACTTCCACTTCCACTTCCACTTCCACTTCCACTTCCACTTCCACTTCCACTTCCACTTCCACTTCCACTTCCACTTCCACTTCCACTTCCACTTCCACTTCCACTTCCACTTCCACTTCCACTTCCACTTCCACTTCACTTCCACTTCCACTTCCACTTCACTTCCACTTCCACTTCCACTTCCACTTCCACTTCCACTTCCACTTCCACTTCCACTTCCACTTCCACTTCCACTTCCACTTCCACTTCCACTTCCACTTCCACTTCCACTTCCACTTCCACTTCCACTTCCACTTCCACTTCCACTTCCACTTCCACTTCCACTTCCACTTCACTTCCACTTCCACTTCCACTTCCACTTCCACTTCCACTTCACTTCCACTTCCACTTCCACTTCCACTTCCACTTCCACTTCCACTTCCACTTCCACTTCCACTTCCACTTCCACTTCCACTTCCACTTCCACTTCCACTTCCACTTCCACTTCCACTTCCACTTCCACTTCCACTTCCACTTCCACTTCCACTTCCACTTCCACTTCCACTTCCACTTCCACTTCCACTTCCACTTCCACTTCCACTTCCACTTCCACTTCCACTTCCACTTCCACTTCCACTTCCACTTCCACTTCCACTTCCACTTCCACTTCCACTTCCACTTCCACTTCCACTTCCACTTCCACTTCCACTTCCACTTCCACTTCCACTTCCACTTCCACTTCCACTTCCACTTCCACTTCCACTTCCACTTCCACTTCCACTTCCACTTCCACTTCCACTTCCACTTCCACTTCCACTTCCACTTCCACTTCCACTTCCACTTCCACTTCCACTTCCACTTCCACTTCCACTTCCACTTCCACTTCCACTTCCACTTCCACTTCCACTTCCACTTCCACTTCCACTTCCACTTCCACTTCCACTTCCACTTCCACTTCCACTTCCACTTCCACTTCCACTTCCACTTCCACTTCCACTTCCACTTCCACTTCCACTTCCACTTCCACTTCCACTTCCACTTCCACTTCCACTTCCACTTCCACTTCCACTTCCACTTCCACTTCCACTTCCACTTCCACTTCCACTTCCACTTCCACTTCCACTTCCACTTCCACTTCCACTTCCACTTCCACTTCCACTTCCACTTCCACTTCCACTTCCACTTCCACTTCCACTTCCACTTCCACTTCCACTTCCACTTCCACTTCCACTTCCACTTCCACTTCCACTTCCACTTCCACTTCCACTTCCACTTCCACTTCCACTTCCACTTCCACTTCCACTTCCACTTCCACTTCCACTTCCACTTCCACTTCCACTTCCACTTCCACTTCCACTTCCACTTCCACTTCCACTTCCACTTCCACTTCCACTTCCACTTCCACTTCCACTTCCACTTCCACTTCCACTTCCACTTCCACTTCCACTTCCACTTCCACTTCCACTTCCACTTCCACTTCCACTTCCACTTCCACTTCCACTTCCACTTCCACTTCCACTTCCACTTCCACTTCCACTTCCACTTCCACTTCCACTTCCACTTCCACTTCCACTTCCACTTCCACTTCCACTTCCACTTCCACTTCCACTTCCACTTCCACTTCCACTTCCACTTCCACTTCCACTTCCACTTCCACTTCCACTTCCACTTCCACTTCCACTTCCACTTCCACTTCCACTTCCACTTCCACTTCCACTTCCACTTCCACTTCCACTTCCACTTCCACTTCCACTTCCACTTCCACTTCCACTTCCACTTCCACTTCCACTTCCACTTCCACTTCCACTTCCACTTCCACTTCCACTTCCACTTCCACTTCCACTTCCACTTCCACTTCCACTTCCACTTCCACTTCCACTTCCACTTCCACTTCCACTTCCACTTCCACTTCCACTTCCACTTCCACTTCCACTTCCACTTCCACTTCCACTTCCACTTCCACTTCCACTTCCACTTCCACTTCCACTTCCACTTCCACTTCCACTTCCACTTCCACTTCCACTTCCACTTCCACTTCCACTTCCACTTCCACTTCCACTTCCACTTCCACTTCCACTTCCACTTCCACTTCCACTTCCACTTCCACTTCCACTTCCACTTCCACTTCCACTTCCACTTCCACTTCCACTTCCACTTCCACTTCCACTTCCACTTCCACTTCCACTTCCACTTCCACTTCCACTTCCACTTCCACTTCCACTTCCACTTCCACTTCCACTTCCACTTCCACTTCCACTTCCACTTCCACTTCCACTTCCACTTCCACTTCCACTTCCACTTCCACTTCCACTTCCACTTCCACTTCCACTTCCACTTCCACTTCCACTTCCACTTCCACTTCCACTTCCACTTCCACTTCCACTTCCACTTCCACTTCCACTTCCACTTCCACTTCCACTTCCACTTCCACTTCCACTTCCACTTCCACTTCCACTTCCACTTCCACTTCCACTTCCACTTCCACTTCCACTTCCACTTCCACTTCCACTTCCACTTCCACTTCCACTTCCACTTCCACTTCCACTTCCACTTCCACTTCCACTTCCACTTCCACTTCCACTTCCACTTCCACTTCCACTTCCACTTCCACTTCCACTTCCACTTCCACTTCCACTTCCACTTCCACTTCCACTTCCACTTCCACTTCCACTTCCACTTCCACTTCCACTTCCACTTCCACTTCCACTTCCACTTCCACTTCCACTTCCACTTCCACTTCCACTTCCACTTCCACTTCCACTTCCACTTCCACTTCCACTTCCACTTCCACTTCCACTTCCACTTCCACTTCCACTTCCACTTCCACTTCCACTTCCACTTCCACTTCCACTTCCACTTCCACTTCCACTTCCACTTCCACTTCCACTTCCACTTCCACTTCCACTTCCACTTCCACTTCCACTTCCACTTCCACTTCCACTTCCACTTCCACTTCCACTTCCACTTCCACTTCCACTTCCACTTCCACTTCCACTTCCACTTCCACTTCCACTTCCACTTCCACTTCCACTTCCACTTCCACTTCCACTTCCACTTCCACTTCCACTTCCACTTCCACTTCCACTTCCACTTCCACTTCCACTTCCACTTCCACTTCCACTTCCACTTCCACTTCCACTTCCACTTCCACTTCCACTTCCACTTCCACTTCCACTTCCACTTCCACTTCCACTTCCACTTCCACTTCCACTTCCACTTCCACTTCCACTTCCACTTCCACTTCCACTTCCACTTCCACTTCCACTTCCACTTCCACTTCCACTTCCACTTCCACTTCCACTTCCACTTCCACTTCCACTTCCACTTCCACTTCCACTTCCACTTCCACTTCCACTTCCACTTCCACTTCCACTTCCACTTCCACTTCCACTTCCACTTCCACTTCCACTTCCACTTCCACTTCCACTTCCACTTCCACTTCCACTTCCACTTCCACTTCCACTTCCACTTCCACTTCCACTTCCACTTCCACTTCCACTTCCACTTCCACTTCCACTTCCACTTCCACTTCCACTTCCACTTCCACTTCCACTTCCACTTCCACTTCCACTTCCACTTCCACTTCCACTTCCACTTCCACTTCCACTTCCACTTCCACTTCCACTTCCACTTCCACTTCCACTTCCACTTCCACTTCCACTTCCACTTCCACTTCCACTTCCACTTCCACTTCCACTTCCACTTCCACTTCCACTTCCACTTCCACTTCCACTTCCACTTCCACTTCCACTTCCACTTCCACTTCCACTTCCACTTCCACTTCCACTTCCACTTCCACTTCCACTTCCACTTCCACTTCCACTTCCACTTCCACTTCCACTTCCACTTCCACTTCCACTTCCACTTCCACTTCCACTTCCACTTCCACTTCCACTTCCACTTCCACTTCCACTTCCACTTCCACTTCCACTTCCACTTCCACTTCCACTTCCACTTCCACTTCCACTTCCACTTCCACTTCCACTTCCACTTCCACTTCCACTTCCACTTCCACTTCCACTTCCACTTCCACTTCCACTTCCACTTCCACTTCCACTTCCACTTCCACTTCCACTTCCACTTCCACTTCCACTTCCACTTCCACTTCCACTTCCACTTCCACTTCCACTTCCACTTCCACTTCCACTTCCACTTCCACTTCCACTTCCACTTCCACTTCCACTTCCACTTCCACTTCCACTTCCACTTCCACTTCCACTTCCACTTCCACTTCCACTTCCACTTCCACTTCCACTTCCACTTCCACTTCCACTTCCACTTCCACTTCCACTTCCACTTCCACTTCCACTTCCACTTCCACTTCCACTTCCACTTCCACTTCCACTTCCACTTCCACTTCCACTTCCACTTCCACTTCCACTTCCACTTCCACTTCCACTTCCACTTCCACTTCCACTTCCACTTCCACTTCCACTTCCACTTCCACTTCCACTTCCACTTCCACTTCCACTTCCACTTCCACTTCCACTTCCACTTCCACTTCCACTTCCACTTCCACTTCCACTTCCACTTCCACTTCCACTTCCACTTCCACTTCCACTTCCACTTCCACTTCCACTTCCACTTCCACTTCCACTTCCACTTCCACTTCCACTTCCACTTCCACTTCCACTTCCACTTCCACTTCCACTTCCACTTCCACTTCCACTTCCACTTCCACTTCCACTTCCACTTCCACACTTCCACTTCCACTTCCACTTCCACTTCCACTTCCACTTCCACTTCCACTTCCACTTCCACTTCCACTTCCACTTCCACTTCCACTTCCACTTCCACTTCCACTTCCACTTCCACTTCCACTTCCACTTCCACTTCCACTTCCACTTCCACTTCCACTTCCACTTCCACTTCCACTTCCACTTCCACTTCCACTTCCACTTCCACTTCCACTTCCACTTCCACTTCCACTTCCACTTCCACTTCCACTTCCACTTCCACTTCCACTTCCACTTCCACTTCCACTTCCACTTCCACTTCCACTTCCACTTCCACTTCCACTTCCACTTCCACTTCCACTTCCACTTCCACTTCCACTTCCACTTCCACTTCCACTTCCACTTCCACTTCCACTTCCACTTCCACTTCCACTTCCACTTCCACTTCCACTTCCACTTCCACTTCCACTTCCACTTCCACTTCCACTTCCACTTCCACTTCCACTTCCACTTCCACTTCCACTTCCACTTCCACTTCCACTTCCACTTCCACTTCCACTTCCACTTCCACTTCCACTTCCACTTCCACTTCCACTTCCACTTCCACTTCCACTTCCACTTCCACTTCCACTTCCACTTCCACTTCCACTTCCACTTCCACTTCCACTTCCACTTCCACTTCCACTTCCACTTCCACTTCCACTTCCACTTCCACTTCCACTTCCACTTCCACTTCCACTTCCACTTCCACTTCCACTTCCACTTCCACTTCCACTTCCACTTCCACTTCCACTTCCACTTCCACTTCCACTTCCACTTCCACTTCCACTTCCACTTCCACTTCCACTTCCACTTCCACTTCCACTTCCACTTCCACTTCCACTTCCACTTCCACTTCCACTTCCACTTCCACTTCCACTTCCACTTCCACTTCCACTTCCACTTCCACTTCCACTTCCACTTCCACTTCCACTTCCACTTCCACTTCCACTTCCACTTCCACTTCCACTTCCACTTCCACTTCCACTTCCACTTCCACTTCCACTTCCACTTCCACTTCCACTTCCACTTCCACTTCCACTTCCACTTCCACTTCCACTTCCACTTCCACTTCCACTTCCACTTCCACTTCCACTTCCACTTCCACTTCCACTTCCACTTCCACTTCCACTTCCACTTCCACTTCCACTTCCACTTCCACTTCCACTTCCACTTCCACTTCCACTTCCACTTCCACTTCCACTTCCACTTCCACTTCCACTTCCACTTCCACTTCCACTTCCACTTCCACTTCCACTTCCACTTCCACTTCCACTTCCACTTCCACTTCCACTTCCACTTCCACTTCCACTTCCACTTCCACTTCCACTTCCACTTCCACTTCCACTTCCACTTCCACTTCCACTTCCACTTCCACTTCCACTTCCACTTCCACTTCCACTTCCACTTCCACTTCCACTTCCACTTCCACTTCCACTTCCACTTCCACTTCCACTTCCACTTCCACTTCCACTTCCACTTCCACTTCCACTTCCACTTCCACTTCCACTTCCACTTCCACTTCCACTTCCACTTCCACTTCCACTTCCACTTCCACTTCCACTTCCACTTCCACTTCCACTTCCACTTCCACTTCCACTTCCACTTCCACTTCCACTTCCACTTCCACTTCCACTTCCACTTCCACTTCCACTTCCACTTCCACTTCCACTTCCACTTCCACTTCCACTTCCACTTCCACTTCCACTTCCACTTCCACTTCCACTTCCACTTCCACTTCCACTTCCACTTCCACTTCCACTTCCACTTCCACTTCCACTTCCACTTCCACTTCCACTTCCACTTCCACTTCCACTTCCACTTCCACTTCCACTTCCACTTCCACTTCCACTTCCACTTCCACTTCCACTTCCACTTCCACTTCCACTTCCACTTCCACTTCCACTTCCACTTCCACTTCCACTTCCACTTCCACTTCCACTTCCACTTCCACTTCCACTTCCACTTCCACTTCCACTTCCACTTCCACTTCCACTTCCACTTCCACTTCCACTTCCACTTCCACTTCCACTTCCACTTCCACTTCCACTTCCACTTCCACTTCCACTTCCACTTCCACTTCCACTTCCACTTCCACTTCCACTTCCACTTCCACTTCCACTTCCACTTCCACTTCCACTTCCACTTCCACTTCCACTTCCACTTCCACTTCCACTTCCACTTCCACTTCCACTTCCACTTCCACTTCCACTTCCACTTCCACTTCCACTTCCACTTCCACTTCCACTTCCACTTCCACTTCCACTTCCACTTCCACTTCCACTTCCACTTCCACTTCCACTTCCACTTCCACTTCCACTTCCACTTCCACTTCCACTTCCACTTCCACTTCCACTTCCACTTCCACTTCCACTTCCACTTCCACTTCCACTTCCACTTCCACTTCCACTTCCACTTCCACTTCCACTTCCACTTCCACTTCCACTTCCACTTCCACTTCCACTTCCACTTCCACTTCCACTTCCACTTCCACTTCCACTTCCACTTCCACTTCCACTTCCACTTCCACTTCCACTTCCACTTCCACTTCCACTTCCACTTCCACTTCCACTTCCACTTCCACTTCCACTTCCACTTCCACTTCCACTTCCACTTCCACTTCCACTTCCACTTCCACTTCCACTTCCACTTCCACTTCCACTTCCACTTCCACTTCCACTTCCACTTCCACTTCCACTTCCACTTCCACTTCCACTTCCACTTCCACTTCCACTTCCACTTCCACTTCCACTTCCACTTCCACTTCCACTTCCACTTCCACTTCCACTTCCACTTCCACTTCCACTTCCACTTCCACTTCCACTTCCACTTCCACTTCCACTTCCACTTCCACTTCCACTTCCACTTCCACTTCCACTTCCACTTCCACTTCCACTTCCACTTCCACTTCCACTTCCACTTCCACTTCCACTTCCACTTCCACTTCCACTTCCACTTCCACTTCCACTTCCACTTCCACTTCCACTTCCACTTCCACTTCCACTTCCACTTCCACTTCCACTTCCACTTCCACTTCCACTTCCACTTCCACTTCCACTTCCACTTCCACTTCCACTTCCACTTCCACTTCCACTTCCACTTCCACTTCCACTTCCACTTCCACTTCCACTTCCACTTCCACTTCCACTTCCACTTCCACTTCCACTTCCACTTCCACTTCCACTTCCACTTCCACTTCCACTTCCACTTCCACTTCCACTTCCACTTCCACTTCCACTTCCACTTCCACTTCCACTTCCACTTCCACTTCCACTTCCACTTCCACTTCCACTTCCACTTCCACTTCCACTTCCACTTCCACTTCCACTTCCACTTCCACTTCCACTTCCACTTCCACTTCCACTTCCACTTCCACTTCCACTTCCACTTCCACTTCCACTTCCACTTCCACTTCCACTTCCACTTCCACTTCCACTTCCACTTCCACTTCCACTTCCACTTCCACTTCCACTTCCACTTCCACTTCCACTTCCACTTCCACTTCCACTTCCACTTCCACTTCCACTTCCACTTCCACTTCCACTTCCACTTCCACTTCCACTTCCACTTCCACTTCCACTTCCACTTCCACTTCCACTTCCACTTCCACTTCCACTTCCACTTCCACTTCCACTTCCACTTCCACTTCCACTTCCACTTCCACTTCCACTTCCACTTCCACTTCCACTTCCACTTCCACTTCCACTTCCACTTCCACTTCCACTTCCACTTCCACTTCCACTTCCACTTCCACTTCCACTTCCACTTCCACTTCCACTTCCACTTCCACTTCCACTTCCACTTCCACTTCCACTTCCACTTCCACTTCCACTTCCACTTCCACTTCCACTTCCACTTCCACTTCCACTTCCACTTCCACTTCCACTTCCACTTCCACTTCCACTTCCACTTCCACTTCCACTTCCACTTCCACTTCCACTTCCACTTCCACTTCCACTTCCACTTCCACTTCCACTTCCACTTCCACTTCCACTTCCACTTCCACTTCCACTTCCACTTCCACTTCCACTTCCACTTCCACTTCCACTTCCACTTCCACTTCCACTTCCACTTCCACTTCCACTTCCACTTCCACTTCCACTTCCACTTCCACTTCCACTTCCACTTCCACTTCCACTTCCACTTCCACTTCCACTTCCACTTCCACTTCCACTTCCACTTCCACTTCCACTTCCACTTCCACTTCCACTTCCACTTCCACTTCCACTTCCACTTCCACTTCCACTTCCACTTCCACTTCCACTTCCACTTCCACTTCCACTTCCACTTCCACTTCCACTTCCACTTCCACTTCCACTTCCACTTCCACTTCCACTTCCACTTCCACTTCCACTTCCACTTCCACTTCCACTTCCACTTCCACTTCCACTTCCACTTCCACTTCCACTTCCACTTCCACTTCCACTTCCACTTCCACTTCCACTTCCACTTCCACTTCCACTTCCACTTCCACTTCCACTTCCACTTCCACTTCCACTTCCACTTCCACTTCCACTTCCACTTCCACTTCCACTTCCACTTCCACTTCCACTTCCACTTCCACTTCCACTTCCACTTCCACTTCCACTTCCACTTCCACTTCCACTTCCACTTCCACTTCCACTTCCACTTCCACTTCCACTTCCACTTCCACTTCCACTTCCACTTCCACTTCCACTTCCACTTCCACTTCCACTTCCACTTCCACTTCCACTTCCACTTCCACTTCCACTTCCACTTCCACTTCCACTTCCACTTCCACTTCCACTTCCACTTCCACTTCCACTTCCACTTCCACTTCCACTTCCACTTCCACTTCCACTTCCACTTCCACTTCCACTTCCACTTCCACTTCCACTTCCACTTCCACTTCCACTTCCACTTCCACTTCCACTTCCACTTCCACTTCCACTTCCACTTCCACTTCCACTTCCACTTCCACTTCCACTTCCACTTCCACTTCCACTTCCACTTCCACTTCCACTTCCACTTCCACTTCCACTTCCACTTCCACTTCCACTTCCACTTCCACTTCCACTTCCACTTCCACTTCCACTTCCACTTCCACTTCCACTTCCACTTCCTCTTCCACTTCCACTTCCACTTCCACTTCCACTTCCACTTCCACTTCCACTTCCACTTCCACTTCCACTTCCACTTCCACTTCCACTTCCACTTCCACTTCCACTTCCACTTCCACTTCCACTTCCACTTCCACTTCCACTTCCACTTCCACTTCCACTTCCACTTCCACTTCCACTTCCACTTCCACTTCCACTTCCACTTCCACTTCCACTTCCACTTCCACTTCCACTTCCACTTCCACTTCCACTTCCACTTCCACTTCCACTTCCACTTCCACTTCCACTTCCACTTCCACTTCCACTTCCACTTCCACTTCCACTTCCACTTCCACTTCCACTTCCACTTCCACTTCCACTTCCACTTCCACTTCCACTTCCACTTCCACTTCCACTTCCACTTCCACTTCCACTTCCACTTCCACTTCCACTTCCACTTCCACTTCCACTTCCACTTCCACTTCCACTTCCACTTCCACTTCCACTTCCACTTCCACTTCCACTTCCACTTCCACTTCCACTTCCACTTCCACTTCCACTTCCACTTCCACTTCCACTTCCACTTCCACTTCCACTTCCACTTCCACTTCCACTTCCACTTCCACTTCCACTTCCACTTCCACTTCCACTTCCACTTCCACTTCCACTTCCACTTCCACTTCCACTTCCACTTCCACTTCCACTTCCACTTCCACTTCCACTTCCACTTCCACTTCCACTTCCACTTCCACTTCCACTTCCACTTCCACTTCCACTTCCACTTCCACTTCCACTTCCACTTCCACTTCCACTTCCACTTCCACTTCCACTTCCACTTCCACTTCCACTTCCACTTCCACTTCCACTTCCACTTCCACTTCCACTTCCACTTCCACTTCCACTTCCACTTCCACTTCCACTTCCACTTCCACTTCCACTTCCACTTCCACTTCCACTTCCACTTCCACTTCCACTTCCACTTCCACTTCCACTTCCACTTCCACTTCCACTTCCACTTCCACTTCCACTTCCACTTCCACTTCCACTTCCACTTCCACTTCCACTTCCACTTCCACTTCCACTTCCACTTCCACTTCCACTTCCACTTCCACTTCCACTTCCACTTCCACTTCCACTTCCACTTCCACTTCCACTTCCACTTCCACTTCCACTTCCACTTCCACTTCCACTTCCACTTCCACTTCCACTTCCACTTCCACTTCCACTTCCACTTCCACTTCCACTTCCACTTCCACTTCCACTTCCACTTCCACTTCCACTTCCACTTCCACTTCCACTTCCACTTCCACTTCCACTTCCACTTCCACTTCCACTTCCACTTCCACTTCCACTTCCACTTCCACTTCCACTTCCACTTCCACTTCCACTTCCACTTCCACTTCCACTTCCACTTCCACTTCCACTTCCACTTCCACTTCCACTTCCACTTCCACTTCCACTTCCACTTCCACTTCCACTTCCACTTCCACTTCCACTTCCACTTCCACTTCCACTTCCACTTCCACTTCCACTTCCACTTCCACTTCCACTTCCACTTCCACTTCCACTTCCACTTCCACTTCCACTTCCACTTCCACTTCCACTTCCACTTCCACTTCCACTTCCACTTCCACTTCCACTTCCACTTCCACTTCCACTTCCACTTCCACTTCCACTTCCACTTCCACTTCCACTTCCACTTCCACTTCCACTTCCACTTCCACTTCCACTTCCACTTCCACTTCCACTTCCACTTCCACTTCCACTTCCACTTCCACTTCCACTTCCACTTCCACTTCCACTTCCACTTCCACTTCCACTTCCACTTCCACTTCCACTTCCACTTCCACTTCCACTTCCACTTCCACTTCCACTTCCACTTCCACTTCCACTTCCACTTCCACTTCCACTTCCACTTCCACTTCCACTTCCACTTCCACTTCCACTTCCACTTCCACTTCCACTTCCACTTCCACTTCCACTTCCACTTCCACTTCCACTTCCACTTCCACTTCCACTTCCACTTCCACTTCCACTTCCACTTCCACTTCCACTTCCACTTCCACTTCCACTTCCACTTCCACTTCCACTTCCACTTCCACTTCCACTTCCACTTCCACTTCCACTTCCACTTCCACTTCCACTTCCACTTCCACTTCCACTTCCACTTCCACTTCCACTTCCACTTCCACTTCCACTTCCACTTCCACTTCCACTTCCACTTCCACTTCCACTTCCACTTCCACTTCCACTTCCACTTCCACTTCCACTTCCACTTCCACTTCCACTTCCACTTCCACTTCCACTTCCACTTCCACTTCCACTTCCACTTCCACTTCCACTTCCACTTCCACTTCCACTTCCACTTCCACTTCCACTTCCACTTCCACTTCCACTTCCACTTCCACTTCCACTTCCACTTCCACTTCCACTTCCACTTCCACTTCCACTTCCACTTCCACTTCCACTTCCACTTCCACTTCCACTTCCACTTCCACTTCCACTTCCACTTCCACTTCCACTTCCACTTCCACTTCCACTTCCACTTCCACTTCCACTTCCACTTCCACTTCCACTTCCACTTCCACTTCCACTTCCACTTCCACTTCCACTTCCACTTCCACTTCCACTTCCACTTCCACTTCCACTTCCACTTCCACTTCCACTTCCACTTCCACTTCCACTTCCACTTCCACTTCCACTTCCACTTCCACTTCCACTTCCACTTCCACTTCCACTTCCACTTCCACTTCCACTTCCACTTCCACTTCCACTTCCACTTCCACTTCCACTTCCACTTCCACTTCCACTTCCACTTCCACTTCCACTTCCACTTCCACTTCCACTTCCACTTCCACTTCCACTTCCACTTCCACTTCCACTTCCACTTCCACTTCCACTTCCACTTCCACTTCCACTTCCACTTCCACTTCCACTTCCACTTCCACTTCCACTTCCACTTCCACTTCCACTTCCACTTCCACTTCCACTTCCACTTCCACTTCCACTTCCACTTCCACTTCCACTTCCACTTCCACTTCCACTTCCACTTCCACTTCCACTTCCACTTCCACTTCCACTTCCACTTCCACTTCCACTTCCACTTCCACTTCCACTTCCACTTCCACTTCCACTTCCACTTCCACTTCCACTTCCACTTCCACTTCCACTTCCACTTCCACTTCCACTTCCACTTCCACTTCCACTTCCACTTCCACTTCCACTTCCACTTCCACTTCCACTTCCACTTCCACTTCCACTTCCACTTCCACTTCCACTTCCACTTCCACTTCCACTTCCACTTCCACTTCCACTTCCACTTCCACTTCCACTTCCACTTCCACTTCCACTTCCACTTCCACTTCCACTTCCACTTCCACTTCCACTTCCACTTCCACTTCCACTTCCACTTCCACTTCCACTTCCACTTCCACTTCCACTTCCACTTCCACTTCCACTTCCACTTCCACTTCCACTTCCACTTCCACTTCCACTTCCACTTCCACTTCCACTTCCACTTCCACTTCCACTTCCACTTCCACTTCCACTTCCACTTCCACTTCCACTTCCACTTCCACTTCCACTTCCACTTCCACTTCCACTTCCACTTCCACTTCCACTTCCACTTCCACTTCCACTTCCACTTCCACTTCCACTTCCACTTCCACTTCCACTTCCACTTCCACTTCCACTTCCACTTCCACTTCCACTTCCACTTCCACTTCCACTTCCACTTCCACTTCCACTTCCACTTCCACTTCCACTTCCACTTCCACTTCCACTTCCACTTCCACTTCCACTTCCACTTCCACTTCCACTTCCACTTCCACTTCCACTTCCACTTCCACTTCCACTTCCACTTCCACTTCCACTTCCACTTCCACTTCCACTTCCACTTCCACTTCCACTTCCACTTCCACTTCCACTTCCACTTCCACTTCCACTTCCACTTCCACTTCCACTTCCACTTCCACTTCCACTTCCACTTCCACTTCCACTTCCACTTCCACTTCCACTTCCACTTCCACTTCCACTTCCACTTCCACTTCCACTTCCACTTCCACTTCCACTTCCACTTCCACTTCCACTTCCACTTCCACTTCCACTTCCACTTCCACTTCCACTTCCACTTCCACTTCCACTTCCACTTCCACTTCCACTTCCACTTCCACTTCCACTTCCACTTCCACTTCCACTTCCACTTCCACTTCCACTTCCACTTCCACTTCCACTTCCACTTCCACTTCCACTTCCACTTCCACTTCCACTTCCACTTCCACTTCCACTTCCACTTCCACTTCCACTTCCACTTCCACTTCCACTTCCACTTCCACTTCCACTTCCACTTCCACTTCCACTTCCACTTCCACTTCCACTTCCACTTCCACTTCCACTTCCACTTCCACTTCCACTTCCACTTCCACTTCCACTTCCACTTCCACTTCCACTTCCACTTCCACTTCCACTTCCACTTCCACTTCCACTTCCACTTCCACTTCCACTTCCACTTCCACTTCCACTTCCACTTCCACTTCCACTTCCACTTCCACTTCCACTTCCACTTCCACTTCCACTTCCACTTCCACTTCCACTTCCACTTCCACTTCCACTTCCACTTCCACTTCCACTTCCACTTCCACTTCCACTTCCACTTCCACTTCCACTTCCACTTCCACTTCCACTTCCACTTCCACTTCCACTTCCACTTCCACTTCCACTTCCACTTCCACTTCCACTTCCACTTCCACTTCCACTTCCACTTCCACTTCCACTTCCACTTCCACTTCCACTTCCACTTCCACTTCCACTTCCACTTCCACTTCCACTTCCACTTCCACTTCCACTTCCACTTCCACTTCCACTTCCACTTCCACTTCCACTTCCACTTCCACTTCCACTTCCACTTCCACTTCCACTTCCACTTCCACTTCCACTTCCACTTCCACTTCCACTTCCACTTCCACTTCCACTTCCACTTCCACTTCCACTTCCACTTCCACTTCCACTTCCACTTCCACTTCCACTTCCACTTCCACTTCCACTTCCACTTCCACTTCCACTTCCACTTCCACTTCCACTTCCACTTCCACTTCCACTTCCACTTCCACTTCCACTTCCACTTCCACTTCCACTTCCACTTCCACTTCCACTTCCACTTCCACTTCCACTTCCACTTCCACTTCCACTTCCACTTCCACTTCCACTTCCACTTCCACTTCCACTTCCACTTCCACTTCCACTTCCACTTCCACTTCCACTTCCACTTCCACTTCCACTTCCACTTCCACTTCCACTTCCACTTCCACTTCCACTTCCACTTCCACTTCCACTTCCACTTCCACTTCCACTTCCACTTCCACTTCCACTTCCACTTCCACTTCCACTTCCACTTCCACTTCCACTTCCACTTCCACTTCCACTTCCACTTCCACTTCCACTTCCGCTTCCACTTCCACTTCCACTTCCACTTCCACTTCCACTTCCACTTCCACTTCCACTTCCACTTCCACTCCTTCCACTTCCACTTCCACTTCCACTTCCACTTCCACTTCCACTTCCACTTCCACTTCCACTTCCACTTCCACTTCCACTTCCACTTCCACTTCCACTTCCACTTCCACTTCCACTTCCACTTCCACTTCCACTTCCACTTCCACTTCCACTTCCACTTCCACTTCCACTTCCACTTCCACTTCCACTTCCACTTCCACTTCCACTTCCACTTCCACTTCCACTTCCACTTCCACTTCCACTTCCACTTCCACTTCCACTTCCACTTCCACTTCCACTTCCACTTCCACTTCCACTTCCTTCCACTTCCACTTCCACTCCTTCCACTTCCACTTCCACTTCCACTTCCACTTCCCTTCACTTCCACTTCCACTTCCACTTCCACTTCCACTTCCACTTCCACTTCCACTTCCACTTCCACTTCCACTTCCACTTCCACTTCCACTTCCACTTCCACTTCCACTTCCACTTCCACTTCCACTTCCACTTCCACTTCCACTTCCACTTCCACTTCCACTTCCACTTCCACTTCCACTTCCACTTCCACTTCCACTTCCACTTCCACTTCCACTTCCACTTCCACTTCCACTTCCACTTCCACTTCCACTTCCACTTCCACTTCCACTTCCACTTCCACTTCCACTTCCACTTCCACTTCCACTTCCACTTCCACTTCCACTTCCACTTCCACTTCCACTTCCACTTCCACTTCCACTTCCACTTCCACTTCCACTTCCACTTCCACTTCCACTTCCACTTCCACTTCCACTTCCACTTCCACTTCCACTTCCACTTCCACTTCCACTTCCACTTCCGCTTCCACTTCCACTTCCACTTCCACTTCCACTTCCACTTCCACTTCCACTTCCACTTCCACTTCCACTTCCACTTCCACTTCCACTTCCACTTCCACTTCCACTTCCACTTCCACTTCCACTTCCACTTCACTTCCACTTCCACTTCCACTTCCACTTCCACTTCCACTTCCACTTCCACTTCCACTTCCACTTCCGCTCCACTTCCACTTCCACTTCCACTTCCACTTCCACTTCCACTTCCACTTCCACTTCCACTTCCACTTCCACTTCCACTTCCACTTCCACTTCCACTTCCACTTCCACTTCCACTTCCACTTCCACTTCCACTTCCACTTCCACTTCCACTTCCACTTCCACTTCCACTTCCACTTCCACTTCCACTTCCACTTCCACTTCCCTTCACTTCCACTTCCACTTCCACTTCCACTTCCACTTCCACTTCCACTTCCACTTCCACTTCCACTTCCACTTCCGCTTCCACTTCCACTTCCACTTCCACTTCCACTTCCACTTCCACTTCCACTTCCACTTCCACTTCCACTTCCACTTCCACTTCCACTTCCACTTCCACTTCCACTTCCACTTCCGCTTCCACTTCCACTTCCACTTCCACTTCCACTTCCACTTCCACTTCCACTTCCACTTCCACTTCCACTTCCACTTCCACTTCCACTTCCACTTCCACTTCCACTTCCACTTCCAGCTTCCACTTCCACTTCCACTTCCACTTCCACTTCCACTTCCACTTCCACTTCCACTTCCACTTCCACTTCCACTTCACTTCCACTTCCACTTCCACTTCCACTTCCACTTCCACTTCCACTTCCACTTCCACTTCCACTTCCACTTCCACTTCCACTTCCACTTCCAGCTTCCACTTCCACTTCCGCTTCCACTTCCACTTCCACTTCCACTTCCACTTCCACTTCCACTTCCACTTCCACTTCCTTCACTTCCACTTCCACTTCCACTTCCACTTCCACTTCCACTTCCACTTCCACTTCCACTTCCACTTCCACTTCCACTTCCACTTCCACTTCCACTTCCACTTCCACTTCACTTCCACTTCCACTTCCACTTCCACTTCCACTTCCACTTCCACTTCCACTTCCACTTCCACTTCCACTTCCACTTCCACTTCCACTTCCACTTCCACTTCCACTTCCACTTCCACTTCCACTTCCACTCCACTTCCACTTCCACTTCCACTTCCACTTCCACTTCCACTTCACTTCCACTTCCTTCCACTTCCACTTCCACTTCCACTTCCACTTCCGCTTCCACTTCCACTTCCACTTCCACTTCCGCTTCCACTTCCACTTCCACTTCCACTTCCACTTCCACTTCCACTTCCACTTCCACTTCCACTTCCACTTCCACTTCCACTTCCACTTCCACTTCCACTTCCACTTCCACTTCCACTTCCACTTCCACTTCCACTTCCACTTCCGCTTCCACTTCCACTTCCTTCCACTTCCACTTCCACTTCCACTTCCACTTCCACTTCCACTTCCACTTCCACTTCCACTTCCACTTCCACTTCCACTTCCACTTCCACTTCCACTTCCACTTCCACTTCCACTTCACTTCCACTTCCACTTCCACTTCCACTTCCACTTCCACTTCCACTTCCACTTCCACTTCCACTTCCACTTCCACTTCCACTTCCACTTCCACTTCCACTTCCACTTCCACTTCCACTTCCACTTCCACTTCCACTTCCACTTCCACTTCCACTTCCACTTCCACTTCCACTTCCACTTCCACTTCCACTTCCACTTCCACTTCCACTTCCACTTCCACTTCCACTTCCACTTCCACTTCCACTTCCACTTCCACTTCCACTTCCACTTCCACTTCCACTTCCACTTCCACTTCCACTTCCACTTCCACTTCCACTTCCACTTCCACTTCCACTTCCACTTCCACTTCCACTTCCACTTCCACTTCCACTTCCACTTCCACTTCCACTTCCACTTCCACTTCCACTTCCACTTCCACTTCCACTTCCACTTCCACTTCCACTTCCACTTCCACTTCCACTTCCACTTCCACTTCCACTTCCACTTCCACTTCCACTTCCACTTCCACTTCCACTTCCACTTCCACTTCCACTTCCACTTCCACTTCCACTTCCACTTCCACTTCCACTTCCACTTCCACTTCCACTTCCACTTCCACTTCCACTTCCACTTCCACTTCCACTTCCACTTCCACTTCCACTTCCACTTCCACTTCCACTTCCACTTCCACTTCCACTTCCACTTCCACTTCCACTTCCACTTCCACTTCCACTTCCACTTCCACTTCCACTTCCACTTCCACTTCCACTTCCACTTCCACTTCCACTTCCACTTCCACTTCCACTTCCACTTCCACTTCCACTTCCACTTCCACTTCCACTTCCACTTCCACTTCCACTTCCACTTCCACTTCCACTTCCACTTCCACTTCCACTTCCACTTCCACTTCCACTTCCACTTCCACTTCCACTTCCACTTCCACTTCCACTTCCACTTCCACTTCCACTTCCACTTCCACTTCCACTTCCACTTCCACTTCCACTTCCACTTCCACTTCCACTTCCACTTCCACTTCCACTTCCACTTCCACTTCCACTTCCACTTCCACTTCCACTTCCACTTCCACTTCCACTTCCACTTCCACTTCCACTTCCACTTCCACTTCCACTTCCACTTCCACTTCCACTTCCACTTCCACTTCCACTTCCACTTCCACTTCCACTTCCACTTCCACTTCCACTTCCACTTCCACTTCCACTTCCACTTCCACTTCCACTTCCACTTCCACTTCCACTTCCACTTCCACTTCCACTTCCACTTCCACTTCCACTTCCACTTCCACTTCCACTTCCACTTCCACTTCCACTTCCACTTCCACTTCCACTTCCACTTCCACTTCCACTTCCACTTCCACTTCCACTTCCACTTCCACTTCCACTTCCACTTCCACTTCCACTTCCACTTCCACTTCCACTTCCACTTCCACTTCCACTTCCACTTCCACTTCCACTTCCACTTCCACTTCCACTTCCACTTCCACTTCCACTTCCACTTCCACTTCCACTTCCACTTCCACTTCCACTTCCACTTCCACTTCCACTTCCACTTCCACTTCCACTTCCACTTCCACTTCCACTTCCACTTCCACTTCCACTTCCACTTCCACTTCCACTTCCACTTCCACTTCCACTTCCACTTCCACTTCCACTTCCACTTCCACTTCCACTTCCACTTCCACTTCCACTTCCACTTCCACTTCCACTTCCACTTCCACTTCCACTTCCACTTCCACTTCCACTTCCACTTCCACTTCCACTTCCACTTCCACTTCCACTTCCACTTCCACTTCCACTTCCACTTCCACTTCCACTTCCACTTCCACTTCCACTTCCACTTCCACTTCCACTTCCACTTCCACTTCCACTTCCACTTCCACTTCCACTTCCACTTCCACTTCCACTTCCACTTCCACTTCCACTTCCACTTCCACTTCCACTTCCACTTCCACTTCCACTTCCACTTCCACTTCCACTTCCACTTCCACTTCCACTTCCACTTCCACTTCCACTTCCACTTCCACTTCCACTTCCACTTCCACTTCCACTTCCACTTCCACTTCCACTTCCACTTCCACTTCCACTTCCACTTCCACTTCCACTTCCACTTCCACTTCCACTTCCACTTCCACTTCCACTTCCACTTCCACTTCCACTTCCACTTCCACTTCCACTTCCACTTCCACTTCCACTTCCACTTCCACTTCCACTTCCACTTCCACTTCCACTTCCACTTCCACTTCCACTTCCACTTCCACTTCACCGGTGGGTACCCGGCGGCACTGGGGATCGAACCCCGCACCTCCCGCATGCGAGGCGGATGCTCAACCACCTGGCCACCGCTGCGGTTATATAATGAAACGCCATCCTTTCTGTACTACCAAATTATTTGCTGCACTCTACGCTGTTTTGCAACTTTATGCAAAACTTTGGAACTTCCACTTCCACTTCCACTTCCACTTCACCGGTGGGTACCCGGCGGCACTGGGGATCGAACCCCGCACCTCCCGCATGCGAGGCGGATGCTCAACCACTTGGCCACCGCTGCGGTTATATAATGAAAAGCCATCCTTTCTGTACTACCAAATTATTTGCTGCACTCTACGCTGTTTTGCAACTTTATGCAAAACTTTGGAACTTCCACTTCCACTTCACCGGTGGGTACCCGGCGGCACTGGGGATCGAACCCCGCACGTCCCGCATGCGAGGCGGATGCTCAACCACTTGGCCACCGCTGCGGTTACATAATGAAAAGCCATCCTTTCTGTACTACCAAATTATTTGCTGCACTCTACGCTGTTTTGCAACTTTATGCAAAACTTTGGAACTTCCACTTCCACTTCCACTTCACCGGTGGGTACCCGGCGACACTGGGGATCGAACCCCGCACCTCCCGCATGCGAGGCGGATGCTCAACCACTTGGCCACCGCTGCGGTTATATAATGAAAAGCCATCCTTTCTGTACTACCAAATTATTTGCTGCACTCTACGCTGTTTTGCAACTTTATGCAAAACTTTAGAACTTCCACTTCCACTTCCACTTCACCGGTGGGTACCCGGCGGCACTGGGGATCGAACCCCGCACCTCCCGCATGCGAGGCGGATGCTCAACCACTTGGCCACCGCTGCGGTTATATAATGAAAAGCCATCCTTTCTGTACTACCAAATTATTTGCTGCACTCTACGCTGTTTTGCAACTTTATGCAAAACTTTGGAACTTCCACTTCCACTTCACCGGTGGGTACCCGGCGGCACTGGGGATCGAACCCCGCACCTCCCGCATGCGAGGCGGATGCTCAACCACTTGGCCACCGCTGCGGTTATATAATTAAAAGCCATCCTTTCTGTACTACCAAATTATTTGCTGCACTCTACGCTGTTTTGCAACTTTATGCAAAACTTTGGAACTTCCACTTCCACTTCACCGGTGGGTACCCGGCGGCACTGGGGATCGAACCCCGCACCTCCCGCATGCGAGGCGGATGCTCAACCACTTGGCCACCGCTGCGGTTATATAATGAAAAGCCATCCTTTCTGTACTACCAAATTATTTGCTGCACTCTACGCTGTTTTGCAACTTTATGCAAAACTTTGGAACTTCCACTTCCACTTCATCGGTGGGTACCCGGCGGCACTGGGGATCGAACCCCGCACCTCCCGCATGCGAGGCGGATGGTCAACCACTTGGCCACCGCTGCGGTTATATAATGAGAAGCAATCCTTTCTGTACTACCAAATTATTTGCTGCACTCTACGCTGTTTTGCAACTTTATGCAAAACTTTGGAACTTCCACTTCCACTTCACCGGTGGGTACACGGCGGCACTGGGGATCGAACCCCGCACCTCCCGCATACGAGGCGGATGCTCAACCACTTGGCCACCGCTGCGGTTATATAATGAGAAGCCATCCTTTCTGTACTACCAAATTATTCGCTCCACTCTACGCTGTTTTGCAACTTTATGCAAAACTTTGGAACTTCCACTTCCACTTCCACTTCACCGGTGGGTACCCGGCGGCACTGGGGATCGAACCCCGCACCTCCCGCATGCGAGGCGGATGCTCAACCACTTGGCCACCGCTGCGGTTATATAATGAGAAGCCATCCTTTCTGAACTACCAAATTATTTGCTGCACTCTACGCTGTTTTGCAACTTTATGCAAAACTTTGGAACTTCCACTTCCACTTCCACTTCACCGGTGGGTACCCGGCGGCACTGGGGATCGAACCCCGCACCTCCCGCATGCGAGGCGGATGCTCAACCACTTGGCCACCGCTGCGGTTATATAATGAGAAGCCATCCTTTCTGTACTACCAAATTATTTGCTGCACTCTACGCTGTTTTGCAACTTTATGCAAAACTTTGGAACTTCCACTTCCACTTCACCGGTGGGTACCCGGCGGCACTGGGGATCGAACCCCGCACCTCCCGCATGCGAGGCGGATGCTCAACCACTTGGCCACCGCTGCGGTTATATAATGAGAAGCCATCCTTTCTGTACTACCAAATTATTTGCTGCACTCCACGCTGTTTTGCAACTTTATGCAAAACATCGGAACTTCCACTTCCACTTCACCGGTGTGTACCCGGCGGCACTGGGGATCGAACCCCGCACCTCCCGCATGCGAGGCGGATGCTCAACCACTTGGCCACCGCTGCGGTTATATAATGAGAAGCCATCCTTTCTGTACTACCAAATTTTTTGCTGCACTCTACGCTGTTTTGCAACTTTATGCAAAACTTTGGAACTTCCACTTCCACTTCACCGGTGGGTACCCGGCGGCACTGGGGATCGAACCCCGCACCTCCCGCATGCGAGGCGGATGCTCAACCACTTGGCCACCGCTGCGGTTATATAATGAGAAGCCATCCTTTCTGTACTACCAAATTATTTGCTGCACTCTACGCTGTTTTGCAACTTTATGCAAAACTTTGGAACTTCCACTTCCACTTCCACTTCACCGGTGGGTACCCGGCGGCACTGGGGATCGAACCCCGCACCTCCCGCATGCGAGGCGGATGCTCAACCACTTGGCCACCGCTGCGGTTATATAATGAGAAGCCATCCTTTCTGTACTACCAAATTATTTGCTGCACTCTACGCTGTTTTGCAACTTTATGCAAAACTTTGGAACTTCCACTTCCACTTCCACTTATCCGGTGGGTACCCGGCGGCACTGGGGATCGAACCCCGCACCTCCCGCATGCGAGGCGGATGCTCAATCACTTTGCCACCGCTGCGGTTATATAATGAGAAGCCATCCTTTCTGTACTACCAAATTATTTGCTGCACTCTACGCTGTTTTGCAACTTTATGCAAAACTTTGGAACTTCCACTTCCACTTCACCGGTGGGTACCCGGCGGCACTGGGGATCGAACCCCGCACCTCCCGCATGCGAGGCGGATGCTCAACCACTTCGCCACCGCT
Organism: Amblyomma americanum; assembly: GCF_052857255.1. Lineage (NCBI taxonomy): Eukaryota > Metazoa > Arthropoda > Arachnida > Ixodida > Ixodidae > Amblyomma > Amblyomma americanum. Next base: position 99,368,517 of record NC_135499.1, on the reverse strand, counting down.
GCGGTTATATAATGAGAAGCCATCCTTTCTGTACTACCAAATTATTTGCTGCACTCTACGCTGTTTTGCAACTTTATGCAAAACTTTGGAATTTCCACTTCCACTTCCACTTCACCGGTGGGTACCCGGCGGCACTGGGGATCGAACCCCGCACCTCCCGCATGCGAGGCGGATGCTCAACCACTTGGCCACCGCTGCGGTTATATAATGAGAAGCCATCCTTTCTGTACTACCAAATTATTTGCTGCACTCTACGCTGTTTTGCAACTTTATGCAAAACTTTGGAACTTCCACTTCCACTTCCGCTTCACCGGTGGGTACCCGGCGGCACTGGGGATCGAACCCCGCACCTCCCGCATGCGAGGCGGATGCTCAACCACTTGGCCACCGCTGCGGTTATATAATGAGAAGCCATCCTTTCTGTACTACCAAATTATTTGCTGCACTCTACGCTGTTTTGCAACTTTATGCAAAACTTTGGAACTTCCACTTCCACTTCACCGGTGGGTACCCGGCGGCACTGGGGATCGAACCCCGCACCTCCCGCATGCGAGGCGGATGCTCAACCACTTGGCCACCGCTGCGGTTATATAATGAGAAGCCATCCTTTCTGTACTACCAAATTATTTGCTGCACTCTACGCTGTTTTGCAACTTTATGCAAAACTTTGGAACTTCCACTTCCACTTCCGCTTCACCGGTGGGTACCCGGCGGCACTGGGGATCGAGCCCCGCACCTCCCGCATGCGAGGCGGATGCTCAACCACTTGGCCACCGCTGCGGTTATATAATGAGAAGCCATCCTTTCTGTACTACCAAATTATTTGCTGCACTCCACGCTGTTTTGCAACTTTATGCAAAACATCGGAACTTCCACTTCCACTTCACCGGTGTGTACCCGGCGGCACTGGGGATCGAACCCCGCACCTCCCGCATGCGAGGCGGATGCTCAACCACTTGGCCACCGCTGCGGTTATATAATGAGAAGCCATCCTTTCTGTACTACCAAATTTTTTGCTGCACTCTACGCTGTTTTGCAACTTTATGCAAAACTTTGGAACTTCCACTTCCACTTCACCGGTGGGTACCCGGCGGCACTGGGGATCGAACCCCGCACCTCCCGCATGCGAGGCGGATGCTCAACCACTTGGCCACCGCTGCGGTTATATAATGAGAAGCCATCCTTTCTGTACTACCAAATTATTTGCTGCACTCTACGCTGTTTTGCAACTTTATGCAAAACTTTGGAACTTCCACTTCCACTTCCACTTATCCGGTGGGTACCCGGCGGCACTGGGGATCGAACCCCGCACCTCCCGCATGCGAGGCGGATGCTCAACCACTTGGCCACCGCTGCGGTTATATAATGAGAAGCCATCCTTTCTGTACTACCAAATTATTTGCTGCACTCTACGCTGTTTTGCAACTTTATGCAAAACTTTGGAACTTCCACTTCCACTTCACCGGTGGGTACCCGGCGGCACTGGGGATCGAACCCCGCACGTCCCGCATGCGAGGCGGATGCTCAACCACTTGGCCACCGCTGCGGTTACATAATGAAAAGCCATCCTTTCTGTACTACCAAATTATTTGCTGCACTCTACGCTGTTTTGCAACTTTATGCAAAACTTTGGAACTTCCACTTCCACTTCCACTTCACCGGTGGGTACCCGGCGACACTGGGGATCGAACCCCGCACCTCCCGCATGCGAGGCGGATGCTCAACCACTTGGCCACCGCTGCGGTTATATAATGAAAAGCCATCCTTTCTGTACTACCAAATTATTTGCTGCACTCTACGCTGTTTTGCAACTTTATGCAAAACTTTAGAACTTCCACTTCCACTTCCACTTCACCGGTGGGTACCCGGCGGCACTGGGGATCGAACCCCGCACCTCCCGCATGCGAGGCGGATGCTCAACCACTTGGCCACCGCTGCGGTTATATAATGAAAAGCCATCCTTTCTGTACTACCAAATTATTTGCTGCACTCTACGCTGTTTTGCAACTTTATGCAAAACTTTGGAACTTCCACTTCCACTTCCACTTCACCGGTGGGTACCCGGCGGCACTGGGGATCGAACCCCGCACCTCCCGCATGCGAGGCGGATGCTCAACCACTTGGCCACCGCTGCGGTTATATAATTAAAAGCCATCCTTTCTGTACTACCAAATTATTTGCTGCACTCTACGCTGTTTTGCAACTTTATGCAAAACTTTGGAACTTCCACTTCCACTTCACCGGTGGGTACCCGGCGGCACTGGGGATCGAACCCCGCACCTCCCGCATGCGAGGCGGATGCTCAACCACTTGGCCACCGCTGCGGTTATATAATGAAAAGCCATCCTTTCTGTACTACCAAATTATTTGCTGCACTCTACGCTGTTTTGCAACTTTATGCAAAACTTTGGAACTTCCACTTCCACTTCATCGGTGGGTACCCGGCGGCACTGGGGATCGAACCCCGCACCTCCCGCATGCGAGGCGGATGCTCAACCACTTGGCCACCGCTGCGGTTATATAATGAGAAGCCATCCTTTCTGTACTACCAAATTATTTGCTGCACTCTACGCTGTTTTGCAACTTTATGCAAAACTTTGGAACTTCCACTTCCACTTCACCGGTGGGTACCCGGCGGCACTGGGGATCGAACCCCGCACCTCCCGCATGCGAGGCGGATGCTCAACCACTTGGCCACCGCTGCGGTTATATAATGAAAAGCCATCCTTTCTGTACAACCAAATTATTTGCTGCACTCTACGCTGTTTTGCAACTTTATGCAAAACTTTGGAACTTCCACTTCCACTTCACCGGTGAGTACCCGGCGGCACTGGGGATCGAACCCCGCACCTCCCGCATGCGAGGCGGATGCTCAACCACTTGGCCACCGCTGCGGTTACATAATGAGAAGCCATCCTTTCTGTACTACCATATTATTTGCTGCACTCTACGCTGTTTTGCAACTTTATGCAAAACTTTGGAACTTCCACTTCCACTTCACCGGTGGGTACATGGCGGCACTGGGGATCGAACCCCGCACCTCCCGCATGCGAGGCGAATGCTCAACCACTTGGCCACCGCTGCGGTTATATAATGAAAAGCCATCCTTTCTGTACTACCAAATTATTTGCTGCACTCTACGCTGTTTTGCAACTTTATGCAAAACTTTGGAACTTCCACTTCCACTTCATCGGTGGGTACCCGGCGGCACTGGGGATCGAACCCCGCACCTCCCGCATGCGAGGCGGATGCTCAACCACTTGGCCACCGCTGCGGTTATATAATGAGAAGCCATCCTTTCTGTACTACCAAATTATTTGCTGCACTCTACGCTGTTTTGCAACTTTATGCAAAACTTTGGAACTTCCACTTCCACTTCACCGGTGGGTACCCGGCGGCACTGGGGATCGAACCCCGCACCTCCCGCATGCGAGGCGGATGCTCAACCACTTGGCCACCGCTGCGGTTATATAATGAAAAGCCATCCTTTCTGTACAACCAAATTATTTGCTGCACTCTACGCTGTTTTGCAACTTTATGCAAAACTTTGGAACTTCCACTTCCACTTCCACTTCACCGGTGAGTACCCGGCGGCACTGGGGATCGAACCCCGCACCTCCCGCATGCGAGGCGGATGCTCAACCACTTGGCCACCGCTGCGGTTATATAATGAGAAGCCATCCTTTCTGTACTACCATATTATTTGCTGCACTCTATGCTGTTTTGCAACTTTATGCAAAACTTTGGAACTTCCACTTCCACTTCACCGGTGGGTACATGGCGGCACTGACGATCGAACCCCGCACCTCCCGCATGCAAGGCGGATGCTCAACCACTTGGCCACCGCTGCGGTTATATAATGAGAAGCCATCCTTTCTGTACTACCAAATTATTTGCTGCACTCTACGCTGTTTTGCAACTTTATGCAAAACTTTGGAACTTCCACTTCCACTTCACCGGTGGGTACCCGGCGGCACTGGGGATCGAACCCCGCACCTCCCGCATTCGAGGCGGATGCTCAACCACTTGGCCACCGCTGCGGTTATATAATGAGAAGCCATCCTTTCTGTACTACCAAATTATTTGCTGCACTCTACGCTGTTTTGCAACTTTATGCAAAACTTTGGAACTTCCACTTCCACTTCCACTTCACCGGTGGGTACCCGGCGGCACTGGGGATCGAACCCCGCACCTCCCGCATACGAGGCGGATGCTCAACCACTTGGCCACCGCTGCGGTTATATAATGAGAAGCCATCCTTTCTGTACTACCAAATTATTTGCTGCACGCTACGCTGTTTTGCAACTTTATGCAAAACTTTGGAACTTCCACTTCACCGGTGGGTACCCGGCGGCACTGGGGATCGAACCCCGCACCTCCCGCATGCGAGCCGGATGCTCAACCACTTGGCCACCGCTGCGGTTATATAATGAGAAGCCATCCTTTCTGTACTACCAAATTATTTGCTGCACTCTATGCTGTTTTGCAACTTTATGCAAAACTTTCCACTTCCACTTCCACTTCCACTTCCACTTCCACTTCGACGCGGTCAGCACAAATGATCACTTCATTCAAATCTCAGTTGGAAGGTTACAATACTGCAGTGCAGAGTGCACTAGATGGATATCGCATCTTTAAAGCTTTCTCAAATTTCTGTGAAAAAAAACCAGATATTTCTTTGCCATCATAAATACTGAATCGATCGGTCCGAAAACACTTCTACAATTTGAATAAACACACTTGGGTATAAAGAAAATTCGGTTGGACCTTGTTATAACCAAGTAGATGGGGACCAGTTTCCTTCGTTATAACCAGTGTTTGCCGATCTTCCAAGGAGAATTGTCTTTTCATTGTTATGTAATTTTGTAGTAAAGTGTTACGTTACATGAGGTTCGACTCTAGTACCATTCTCGCGCAGGTATTCTGAGGTAATGATACGACCAGGCCGGATTTAAAATTATCTTGGATTGCGTAAGTGGAAGGAATACCATAACCACAGACAGCGTATCTCATTTTCTAACACCAGTTCGATTTACCTGTTGACACTGCGCTTTTTGTACTGAGGTCCTGTCTCAACAATTATTCGTACACTGCTAAGCTCTCCCGCTATTGCTGAATCACTTGGCTTTGGATCTGCCAATGTTAACAGCCCACCGGGTGTTCACGTTCGCCTTAACAAACGGCTCCTCTAATCTCGGTTTGTTTCAGTGCAATTTAGGTAAAAGACAGGTCTGTGTAACATGAGTTTCGCACATGTCCATCCGCAGCCAGAAGAAAAAAGCACGTGGGTTTATCAAAGATGAAAAAAAATGAGAGTTTGATTCGGATCACTGAACACCAGCGTCAGTAAATGTAATAAAAACAATCGCTTTTTTTTTACTTTCACACCTCCAGACAATGCGGTTTTCACGTAGATATTGATACTTATGCTCGATTGACTGGTGCACTACAAAAATGTAGCTGTGCTCCTCAATCCCTTTTTTGTACAAGACTTAAATTTCTTAGCTTATAAATCTGGTCGCACACTGTTCCCGAAAGATTAAATGTTGCAGACAGAAAATTTCTCACGTCTCCCACTTGTGAATTACAACTTCAAAATAGTGTGCGAGCTTTTACTAGTTTGGACTTTGAGAGAGGGCGGTTTGAACTTTCTATTAATACAGTGTGCACGCGAAAAAGAGAAGACTTTTTTCACTTGCCACTGCAGGTTCAAAACATGTACGCCTAGGAATCTGCTTGCATGCATCGGATTGGCGGCAGAATACTTTGAACACGAGTCAGAGCATCAAACAGGCCGAATTTTTCAGGAAGCTTCCACCGTTTAGTGCAGTCTTTGTCAGAAGCCGTTGCACAAAAATCGTAACTGTGAATGAAATTTTTGGCACACCAGTGCGGAGCAAAAGCAATGTCCTAGGCCGCAAGTGGAATGCAAACGAAGCAAAGGATGTTAACTGTGAAGAGCTGCTGTACTCACACGTGGGCTCCTCAGAATTTCCTCTCTGGTGTCCTGGTCCCGTCAGGTCCTTCAACGTGAAATGAGCGCTGCACGACACGTAAAAGCTGCGCGAGTGAGTAAAGGCTATCGAGCGGCTGGACACTGCTGCAAAAGCGGACGGTTCGACTGCGCCACCCTCCTGACATTGCAAGGTCACGCCCATGCTGCGTTGCATTTCATGTGTCGCCACCTAGTAGGATTTATGTGAACCTAAAGGCGGCGCTGCATGTATGCCAATGGGGAACTTGCGCTGAAGTTTGCGGTGCCGATTGCAGCGCCATAACACACTGCCTAGCGAGAAGAGCAAGCAGTTTTGGGTAGTAATCTTAGTACTTTTCCGCGCCACCTTCAGACGCTTATTGCCGTGAGCCTCCGCGCTCTGTCGAAGGCGCACGTGCCGTGCGTCAGCTATCTGGGCTACGCCGAGAGAAGCTAGGCAATGAATTCTGTCACCCAAACGCGGGTATCTAATCGCGCAGAATGTGTTCTCGCGTTTGTAGCGCCCAAGCGGCTGACAAAAGCAGCTTTGAATCACCGAATGGAACAATTGCAGTGTCACCTTGGCAGCGCAGGTTCCCCAGTGTTGTTTATCGGCACTGTGGGAAAAGTAGATTTTAAGGGGGTAGAAGTACCCAAGCGAAGGTTATCCGATTGGTGGCTGAAATCAAGACAAGAATAAAATTTCACAAGTCATGGCAAGGTGACGTGAGCCACCGCCCGATTTTAAGGATTCGGCCTTATCCATGCGTCTATTCATCCATCTGAATCGCACTATTTCCGAAATTGAACAAAGAGCCCATCTCTGAAAATTCAGCGCCTCAGTGTGTTCAAAAGACATACATTAGCTGCGTCTCTATTGTTAGCAAAGTTAGTTTCCATGCTGAGACGTGAATTCTGTCCAAAAATAGTTGACATCAACATTACCATTGAAAATCGCAGTGAAGCGCAATTCAGAGTTGCTTGCCGATTGGGCTACGCTGTAAATTTGTTTGAATGAAAAAGCCTGTTGTGTTGCAGCTTCCACAGAATAAAAAAAACTTTAAGGTAAATCGCTTTTATAAGCTGTAGTGATGTGGTGTATTGAAACGATTATATTGATTTCTTCAACATTAATGGAAACCAATTCTCTGGCAACTCTTAAACAATTAGCTTCGTATTCCTAGAGTGTGTGCCATTTCTTTTCATATCTGCGGTATTAGCCGCCGCGGTGGCTGAGTGGTTACAGCGCTCGGCTGCTGGCCCGAAAGACGCGGGTTCGATCCCGGCCGCGGCGGTCGAATTTTTATGAAGGCGAAATTCTAGAAGCCCGTGTATTGTGCGATGCCAGTGCACGGTAAAGAACCCCCGGTGGTTAAAATTTCCGGAGCTCTTCACTACGGCGTCCCTCATAGCCTCAGTCGCTTTAGGACGTTAAACCCCCATAAACCATATCTGCGGTATTCCCGCGATGTATCTTTTGAATACCTCGGGCCAAGTGCAGATTAAGCTCTTTCATCATAAAATACGGGGCTTACGATTCTTTTATGTAGCACACATATACCTTCAGTGCAATACTGACCGCAATACATCAGAAAAACTGCTTTCAGTACCTTCAGTCGATACTATAAAGAATTGTATTTCTAATAAAGACATAAGCTGCTACCCAGAATATACTCGATACTCTAGCGTGGATGTATTTATACCTAATTGAAGTCATCGATATTAATATCACTGGTAACATCGTTACCTAAGTGCGAACCCTGAGAGAGATCCTGACTTCATAATATCAAATCCAAAGCTGTTCATAATTGTTTTCGTTTCTTGCTGCAGAATTTAGTCGGCTGCCTCTGCTTTTGTCCTCTACTAAATAGTAGAACTTAATGCGCTTTGGAGAGGCATTTATTTCCCAAGCACAGGGATTAACGGACGTTTGAAGCTGGACTTCCTGCGTTCGAAGCGGGAAGATATACAAAAAAGAGGTGTTAGTTTTCGTTAAACTGAAAGAACCTTGATGAACTTTGTTAATTTATTGTTACCTTTCCTGGACTATGTTAAGTAACCGCGCGTATTGAAACCGCTCGTCTAGAAGAGGCACGCGATACGGCCGCGTATCAGCGAAGCTGATAACAAGAGCCCGACAACAGGAGCTGTCGAGCACGTGGACCTGTTGGCTTTCTTGACGGTGCATTTTCGAAAAGAATTAGAATGAAGCATTGCTGCGTCGGCTCGAGGATCGTGCGAAGTGAAGTTGCACTAGTGCCTCAAGAGAAAAGCTTCCACTTCAACAGTATCACAGTGCCTTTTCCGCTTTAACATGTGGTTCAACGCAAAAAGATTCCGCTGTGTACTGCGCGCATTTTTACAGCTTTTCTCGCGCGTGTGTTCGGCCATTCTTCATAACGTCTGAAAAGGAGGTTGACGAGCAGAGTTTCCAGGCGAATGGCTGTAGGTTCCTTGGGTGGTCTGTTGGCGACGGCCAGTCTGTTACTCTCCAGATGATAAGGATGGCATTTGCTAGTTGTATCATATCCTCTGCTATGCCCGTCTTCTTCCGTCTGCTTCATGAAATGCAATGCCAAAGTCTTGGCCTCCGCACTCGCAGCGACAGTTCTCTCTTTGTGAACAACTTTTCCGCATTACATTTTTTCAGTGTTCGTGTCCTCTCGCGTACTTCTCTTACAAATGACACTTTAAGGGGCAGCAGAGGTTAATCAAAGCTGACAAGTTACCACGGGGGAGAGCAAGAGAGGTTTGACTAAAATAGTGTCGTATGTCCCTCAGTGCTCCTAAGTGCTGTTTTAAAGCTTTATCCTTGAAACCTGCACAAAGCTTCCTCTTCCTTCAGATACTCTTATCGCTGGCGAAACGTCGTCTGCGGGGACAGGCGGTCGTCTCTGCTCCCAAAATGACTAAAACTGCTTAGGCAAGAGCAACAGCTCAGGCACGCCTCCATTTAAGCTGCGAACGTTCACCTATTTTTCTTGCAATACCGCTGTCGATAGGAAATGCATTTTTGCTTTGTGGGCATCTGCAGTAGTGTGGCATGCTTTCAACGATGATGTGAACGCTTCATATCGGGTGATAAGATACCGTCGTCGATCAAGCATCATGGCAGCTACATTCACGAGTGAACATACAAACGGCAGTTGCCTCGAAGGCCTTTACCGTATATGGCTCTGCAGCCTATGTGTCGACGACAGTCTGTTCGTGTTCGATTGTGTGCTGTTCGAGGCTCTCATTGCTTGAACACTCGAAAGAACACTAAGTACAGTGAAATCCCTTAGCTCTTGGATGCCTAGGCCTGTGTTGGTCCAAATTCTCTTTCTGAGCCGCCGAATAATAACACACATCGCACTTGTGGGTTTTCGCCTGTGTGTACGCATGTGCCGATCTAGGTGGCCACTTTTAGCCGCTGCATATACGCACTTGTCACACAATTAGGGTTTTTCGCCTGAGTGCGTACGCGTATGCTGAACTAGGTGGCCCCTTGTAGCCGCTGCATAAAGGCAGTTGTCGCACGAGTAGGGTATTTCGCCTTTGTGCTTACGCTTATGCATTTCTAGGTTGCCACGTGTTGTCGCTGCATAGAGGCAGTTGTCACATTTGTAGGGTTTTTCACGCGTGTGCGTACGCTTGTGCTGGACTAGGATGCTAAGTGAAACAGCTGCAAAGGGGCACATGTCACACTTGTAGGGTATTTCACCTGTGTACGTACTGTTGTGTCGCACTAGACTGCTAGATGAAACTGCACTTTTCGCATTTGTGTGGCTTTTCCGCAGGGTGGGGGGACATATGCCTTTTAAGGTCGGAGAACGTAGCAAACGCCATTGAGCACAGGGAGCAATATAATTTCTCTCCTGGACCATGCAATGCGATGTGTCTCGTAACATCGGCATGTTTTGTGGAAGTGTACGGGCAGTGAGGACACTTCAACCGCTCTCCTATTATGTTACGGCTCATATACTATGCTATGGATTAATATCCTATCGACTCAGAGTGTGTTCCACTCAATAGGCCGTCTTGCACCGGAAGAATAGAACATGCTATCATAGGATAGTGTTGAAAGCGATATGTAAAAAAAAGTGGGGTCTAAAGAGCATTAAAAGGCAACGAGCTAAGAAGGTTACCACATCGCCTTCCTCACTTTGAAAGAGATAGAGACGAAATTAGTTTGGCACATAAATCGCTGGGAAGGATTTCTGCATGTAGGAAGAGGTATCCCGCTCGTAAGAAACATAAGATCAAGCAAAATCAGAGCACGTTTATGTTATTTTACTGTGTGATGGTAGACCTTGACATGCTTGAGAACCTATCCCGAGTTGCATAATTTTGACGTCGGACAGGAGTTATGAAACGCAAACCAGCTGCCGAATGTTTTGACATCGCAGAAAGGTTTCCGGCGCGCTCCTAATCTCTACGCCTTACGCTATCTATAAGTGTCTTCTCTACGAAGCCCATCATGGATAGAATGTGCATCCATGTAACCTGTATTTTGCTTTATGTTTAACAAAAAAACGACGTAAATGCACTGTAGAACGGCAACGTTATAATGCTTTCAACTGTGTCTTTATAATAAGTGTATGCTCTATGTCAAAATGAGTAGTCGATACCATAAGCATTACCATCAGTGTTTCAGCACCTTCCTCGGGGACAAATACAACCCATACTGTTGTCTCTGATAATTGATATGTAGGATACTTCTGAATATGAACGCCACGATGCACAGTATCAATTGTGTCAGGGAGGGAAGAAAGAGGCGTGGTTTGTGTGCTTGTGTTTCCTGTGGTCGAGTTCTTCGCGCCGTTCTTGGCGCATAAACCAAGTTTCGCTGCAACTGTAGCTGCAACCATTACTGCAAGGCAATCTGAAGCCAGCTCAAGCGTAGATTTTGTTCGGTTATTACATATACTAAAAAGAAAGGCGAAGGTAGATGGGTGAAATGAGGTTGTTGAAGCCTGCCGCAGTATTTTGCGTATTTTTTTGTATACCCTCTCTGCACCACTTTGAAGACAGTATCGGACGTTCAGCACACCCGTTCGCTCATTCAAAACTCACGTGCGCACGCTGGAATACTGTAGCGCAGAGTACTCGTGATTTCCCTCATATCTATATTCTTTTTCGGAACTTCGTTATAGCCGGTGTTAACCTAGCTTCCAAGAAGAATCGTAATTCTTTACTTATTTCTCTTATTTCGTTACAAACCGTTAGGTTATCATGAGGATCGACTTGGCAACGGGAATAAATTACCACCACCAGCAATGTGTGCGAAAGAAAACATCGATCTTCCCAAACAAGGATTCAGTTCAAATGAAGAAAACCAATAGCCACTGAAGGCGACCAGCATAGAGTAATTGGACTGGAACCGACTGTAAAGCACAGGACGCGAAATTCCGAGGTCGCAGATTTCAGCGGTTGTTTTGTAGCGATAGTTACATAACGGTAGCATTTCGAGCCTTCAGCGTGGCGGCGCCGCCACGCTGTCACGTGGTTGGGCACGAGTTGCGGAATAACTGCCGGCGGCGCGCAGCCGTGGCACATCACGTAGTTCATCACGTAGTTGGTCATGTGATAAAAGTTCCACTCAGCCAGCTGTAGCTATCGCGTCGCTCGAGGTTTAACCCGAGCTAAAATTACCGCGTAATATCTATCAGCGAGGCAATTGAGCGACGCGGGCAGAAAACGCCGCACGACAGTGCCGCTCGTCGCCGTTGCCTGGGCTTGTGCGGCCGAGCGATAGCTTCACGCCCGGTGAATAGACAGCTAGAAAAACTGCGTTTGTGCACCTTATACTTATCGAGAAAAGCGAAACGAGTGGCTGCATTTCATATCTTCACACTTTATTACCAATCCGCGGGGAACTCCTGACAGATGCTTGAACTTCGGCCATCATACACGGCCACGCGGCCAAAACGCCGCGGCTTTCACGGCGAACATCGGCGAAGGCATGCACGGCACGTGCCGCTTATCACTTACGGGAGCACTTGAGTGCTCAGAAGAAACCACACTCAAAACATTAAAATAGCATGTTTATGAGCGTAACTAATAAAGCAGGGGTACATCGATATCTGTTTCCTCAACAATCAGAAAACGGGTGCCACAAGCAAGTCCGCTTTCTTAGGGATCACTCAGGTCGCGTAGTAAGCCGATGGCTTCCGAAAATAAAACACTGAAAATGCATTTTATTTCGATAAGCTAAAAAAAAGAAAACTTTTCGAGCGATAGCCGTCCACGGTTTGAATGCAAGCACTTCAACAGCGCGCACCAGACGACGCTGGTCGGGTACGCCGCTCACACGTCGGCGATCAGAGGTTGCCAGACCAGCAAGCAGTTCGCAGAAGAAACGGAAAAAAAATTCGTTTCAAAAATATTTACTGCACAGAATGAACTGAAATTTGGGGAATTTCAATTTTACAAGTTGAGAATTAAATGCGATAAGCAGGGTATGCGTGGGAATAGGCTGTCATGGCCCCTTTAACTGTGTGTTTTACGTGCACACACTGTTTTACATGCACTCGACCTGGGCGCGCCCGCACGTAGAAGACGTGGACAGTGCTTCACAGCGTTCAGTCACATACTCGGCCACAACCTTGCACTAATGCAGTAATAACGCCTCGCTCCTTGAGGTGGTATTCAATATTTCTGTCGTGCGAACCACCACATCAGTCGAGCTAATTTCACAGCGATAGCAATTAGTGCCTGGAATGTCCGGATCCCGGCATCGCGGGGCTTCTACAAAAAAAGAGAGATAAATATAAGTAAAAACTATTAGAGGGGAGAGAAGAAGCCTTAAAGTTAAAAATTGATATGATTTAGTGCTGCAATTACTGGTTCACTGTAGTTTCACAGGAAACCAGTGAGTAACGTCCTCGCGAAAGCGAAATAGGGTCGTTTCACGAACAGCAATATCGGTCTTAACACTTCAGAGCCCGTCTACATAAACGAGCCCCAATGTTCAGCACTTAAAAAACTTCTAGCCATGACTGTTAAGAAGTACGAAAAGAGTTGGAAGTCCGTTTGGAAAAGCAATGGAAAGATCTACGCAAGGCAGGCCGATGGCATGCGGGCAGTACAAATCCTCAGTGAAGCTGACATCCATAAAATCTTTTCAGACCAGGCTTTGGTTGTGTCTTCATCTTCTAACAGTGACTGAAGTATGTACAGGCTTAGCTGCTTGCACAAAAGGTAACGAAAGATATACACAAAATGTCAGTACATCTCAATTTCCACAAAAGCCTAAATCCTGGTGGCACATTATCTTTTCTTCACCTAAATGCCTGTTCGCTGGAATATAAACATGATGATTTCGAACTCCTGCTGAATTCCGTAGATATCAAGTTTGATGCTATTATGGCATCCGAAACCTGGTATACCGAAGCTTCCTGTTCGTTTAATCATCCGGCTTATAATAGTTTTACACTTTGCAGTCCGCAAAAAAGGGGTGGTGGTTTGCTGCTCCTTTAGAAACATTGTTTTAACGTGCATATCGTCGAAGAATATTCTGAGTCAAATGAAAATTACCAGGTATTGACTGTTCGTGATGCTTGCACATTTTTTACTGTGGTTTATTGTCCACTAAACGCAAACGTCGCAATTTTTTTGCGTTTTCTTGAAGATCTTTTTGACTTCATGTCTTTAAATAAATACTCATTATTTCTTGGTGGCGATGTAAACATTGACATGCTTGTCAATTCAACCTGTCGAACTGGTATGCTGTCTGTTTTTGGTGCATATGGCTTTGTTAACCTCATAAATGAGCCCTGATGTATAAAATCATCCTCGCAAACTCTAATTGATGTATTTGTTACAAATGTTGATAAACCTGCAATCCCTGGAACTCTTGTATATGATATTAGCGATCACTTTCCTATTTTCGTATTTATTAAGAATAAATATGCCCTCAAGACAGACAGCTCACCTACCTTGCTTTTTCAAAACATCATAGATACTTCTTTGAACAGTTTTCGCACTGATATTCAAGCTCACGACTGGACTCATGTTCTTGAAAAAACTGATGTTGATTCCATGTACGACGCTCTCATATCAGATATTACAATCCTGTACAAAAAACATTTGCCGTACATGTCGCGCGTAAATAACAAAAACTCACCGAAGCCATGCATTACAAGCTATTTTCTACCTCAAATTAAAATAAAAAATAAGCTATACTGCAACATCGTAAAAAAAACTATGTGTCAGAGCTTCGCACGTTTAAATCATTCAGAAATCGCTTAAAAGTCAAACTTAAGCGTGCCAAGCATCAGTATATGACGACGCAATTCAATGATACAAATAAAAATACTGATTTGCTGTCGAAGCGTTTAAACAGTCTTCAACGATGCAAAAGACAAACTGTACTTATAAGCATGAAGGTGGGTAGTAGAGATGTGACTGGCAAGGCGCTCTCTGATATGCTGATTGATCACTTTATTGGTGTGAGTGCCTCGAGCAGACTGCCGCCAATAAGTTCGGTCCCACTTGCCGGACGAATTTCAGTCAGTAATAGCATGGTATTTTTGCCCACGACTGCAACAGAAATTACATCTGCATTTCAGGCAATGAAAAATTCTAAATCACTGGATGTCAATGACATGCAGATTTCTCCAGTTAAGTATGAGCTTGTTCTGATTGCGCCTGCCTTATGCCAACTATATAACCTGGTTCTAGAATGCAGCTGTTTTTCCAAGAACATGCAGATTGCAAAAGTGGTGGCCCTATACAAAGGAGGGGATAAAAATAACAAATAACTTTCGTCCCATCTCCATACTGCCTATCTTTTCAAAAGGTTTGGAAAAGATAATGCACACGCGTCTTTACAGTTTCTTAAACAAATTCTCTCTGATCTCGCTGTATTGTATGACTTCGGGACAGGAAAATCCACGTAATCAGCACTATTAGCTGAAAAGGAACTCATCATTGACGTCTATGAACATAAAGAACTTGTACTAGGTCTGTACATTGATTTTCAAAAGCGTTTGACTGTGTCTAGTATGAAACCTTATTGTCAAAGCTGGAGGACTACGGAGTGCGCGGCAGTGCTTCATAGCAGGTGCCAATATGTAAATCACAATAATCATAATTCTAGCATAGAAAACATCCCTTCCGGCGTACCGCAAGGAAGT
Organism: Amblyomma americanum; assembly: GCF_052857255.1. Classification (NCBI taxonomy): domain Eukaryota; kingdom Metazoa; phylum Arthropoda; class Arachnida; order Ixodida; family Ixodidae; genus Amblyomma; species Amblyomma americanum. The sequence continues at coordinate 99,353,424 of NC_135499.1, read as the reverse complement.
ATCCTTGGGCCTTTGATACTTGTTGTTTATATTAATGATATTTTTCCCTGCATGACGCCATATCATTGGTTGGTTACGCGGATGATAGCTATGTTTTTCAGAGAGGCAAATATTGATGATTTAATTTACTCTGAAAACCATGCCCTGTCATTTGTTAGCGACTGGTCTCAAAGAAATCATTTACGGTTGAACACTAAAAAGACACAGGCTATTCTCTTCCGCACTAAGAACACAAATGTTAACCCCGAAGGCAAGATACTTTTAGACGGTGTAGAAGTAAGTATTGTTAACGAAATAAGACCCTTGGCGTAACTTTTTCTGTGACCATTATGTGAAATAAGCACGTTGAAGTACTCTGCAATAAACTTGGCAAGGGTTTTCGGGTTACTAAACAGACACCACCACTTCCTACCAACCGCCGTTACGCGTAATTTATAACGCACTGTTTCTGTCTACACTAAACTACTGCCATCTAATCTGGTCAACTACATCTAAGGAAAACATAGAAAAACTTAAAATCTGTCAGAAACGTGCCTTGCATTCAATTGCTAATATTCTATGTCATGGGCATACTTCTGATTACTTTCATCACTCTAAACATCTTTCCATAGAATCCATCTATCTTTTTGGTCTCATGTCTACATATCGCTCGTCCGTTTTGGCGTGTAATCGCAGCTTCCTGAACTTAATAAATCTTCGGCCCCACAATTCCTTCTAAAATACTAGTCGAAATGACTCATGGGTAGTGCGTTTCTGTCGTACAGATTATGGTCGCCCATCCATTTCTTACCACGCAGCTGTTCTTTTAATTATCCTTGCGGCCATCGATGTCTGCCCGGAAAAGATATCCAAGCGAGCAGTTTATGCACAATTTCTTGCAGCTAACCCCTGATAAATTTTGTATGCTCGTGCTTGTACTTTTTGGTGTTCTTGATGTTTGTTACTTGTTGCTTATTTTATTGTATCCTGTGTTTTTGACTGCCATGGAGTGTTCTGCACTGCTGCGCTGCTGTGCCGCTGCGCTGCTGCGAGCTGCTGCTGCGCTGCTGCTGCTGGGAGCTGCTGCTGCGCTGCTGCGCTGCTGCTGCTGCGAGCTGCTGCTGCGAGCTGCTGCTGCGCTGCTGCAGATTCTTTTTCTGAATGGTGGTAAAAGGTTCTTTTATAGGCATTGCGTTTAAGTTGAAGTGTATTTAACGAAATCTGTTTCTAACTTTTTAAAGCTAAATGTGTTTTTTTTTTCAAACTGCTGCCGAATTGTACATGAGGGGGTCGGGCTTCGTCAAGCCGCAATCTTGAGGCTTTTACCCGCCACCCACTCTTTCTCCTTGATAGAGAAAATAAAAGAGTTTATTTGATTTTGATTTCATTACCTCGGCGTTATATCTGATCACGCGGCATCATCCACTAGAGCGCAGGAATAATCGCTCTACTTGATGGGACCGCACAAGTTCTAGTATATTGCTTAGAAAAGACGGCTTCCAGGAACTAGAACCCGAGATATCTTGGAGGCTTACTGTACAACCAGCAAAAAAATTAAGTGGTCCCTGTGCCAATCCAGCTTTTAGATAACGTGAGTCGATTGTTCTTCAGCCAGTGCTGTCCATATAGCGGTAACCCTCATGCCAGTGATTAACGAACAACATCCTAACAAAAGTAAAAGAAATAACAGAAAGTTCCTCCGGGAACAAAAACAAAACTGCGGGCATATTGAGGGTTATAGTGAAATCTTACATTATATGAAATATTGCGGCCGTAAACGGTTTCCCCCTCAGAAATACTTTTGTCCGAAATTGTTGGGTATGGAAACATAAGTGATTCGGGACTCCGAAAAACCTTCATTGAACGTACATAAAAATGCATTTCAGGAGTGGATGTCTGCTCCTTTTAAGTTGTTTTCTCAGGAAATTTTCGGAGCAATTGTCATCTTATACGTTGCCATTTATGATGCTCTGAGGAGTATATTTCACTTTATAAGGAAGCCCACTTGCAATGCAGTACTTGTATGAGAGCCTCATTTTACAGCACTGTGCTCCAGAATAAATCATTGGATGAAATTTCAGCGACTTATTACCAACAATATTTTTATTAGGTACAAAACATTCTTTTTTTGCCCGCGCGTTCTTTCGGTGTATTCAGTTTGAAATAATCAAATGAATAAAAATATAGAAGCCACCTTTCCAAACAATGAGGTTGCTTTAAAATGCTTTGATGTCAACATATAGGCAGGTCGTGTCATCGCTGGTTACAGGGCACAATGTGAATGGAGGCTCTTTTCGAAAGAATGATTAGAAAAAAAATAAGCGAGTGAAAGAAGCAAGCACAACGGCATCGCACCGACGCCGGGTGGTCACTCTAAAAATTGGCATCAACGGCGGTCCAACACTCCTATTTAGGGAAAGCGCTAAAATTTTGAGACATTCGCGTGACTTTGAATCCATGATCGGGGCAGCATTCAGCCGAACGAGAGGCCGACGCTGGATCGTCTATGAGACCGGTATTCAAGCACTTGCATCCTGCTTTTGAAAATCGCCATGTATTCTTGGAATATCGGCACAATTAGCACAAGTGACCAAATAATCGGTGTCGTGGATGTGCAATTCTACCTAGTAAAAATACTTAAAACAAGACTGCCAAAGTATATAAAAAAAACTTTTATTTCACTGAGTTACAAGGGACATTAGTGTAGTGCATGCACGATGCCCAAAAGCAAGGTTGCAGGGACGATCATTCATTTTCAAGGTTGTTGCAGTGAGAATGATTCAGGATGGTCAATGCAGCTTTGTGAGTTCCGGTGGCACAACTAAGGCATCCATAAACAGCTTAACGTAGCTGTCCTCCAGTGGACTTTTGCAAACAAATTCCTCGTGGAACTCTTGCACGGTGACCTTCCGATTCGTCGAACCTACAAAGAGATCCAGCCGCCGCGGTGGCTCAGTGGTTACGGCACTCAGCTGCTGAGCAGATGAAAGCCGCGGGTTCGATCCTGGGCACGGCGGTCGAATTTCGATGGAGGTGAAATTCTTGACGCCCGTGTACTGTGCCATGTCAGTGCACGTTAAAGAACCCAAGCAGTCGAAATTTCCGGAGCCCTCCAATACGGCGTCTCTCATAGCCTTAGTCGTTTTGGGAAGTTAAATCCACATAAACGATAAACGTTCAGAAAGGTCCATGATATCGTAATCATCAGCCTAAGTACTGCCATCGCAGGACAAAGAAAGAAAAAATAATCAAATAGCGCTCAGGATAGCTGCAACAAATTTTACAGGGAGATTTGTAATTTACGCTTACGAACTAGTGCCACAATAACTGCGAAACGTAGATTGGAAATTAGCAAGTATTTCTTGTACCAAAAGGTTTTTATCTAATTTCAATGCGCCGTGTCGCTCGGCCCAGTAAACATATTCACTGTGACAAAAACAATTTAACTTGTTATTTCAAACAAACGAACATTGATTTTATTGCGAAAGCAATACTGCTCGAGGTTTGCGCTCTTGGCCGTCGTCCTGGAGAATGCACTTTTGACCTTTAGCGTGACCTATGTGTGACGTCATACCAGCTGTGGAAAAGCGAGGCCCCAACTCGACTCGTCGCAGTCGTCCCAGCGAATCCTCCACGGTATGTCGGATGATGTGTATAAGGTGAAGCTGCAACGATGTGCTGCAGCTAAGAAGCGGCGGCGTGCGGAAGAAACGGATGAAGAGCGGGAAAAACGTTTAGCTAAACGGCGTGCATATTGTAGTCGTTATGGAGAGCTGGAAAGAGACGCAACAACGACAGAACGAAGCGAGCAAAAGACAACGCGCTCAAGGGATGCCAGAAGAACGCGCCGCAAGACTCGAGAAGCGTCGTAACGCAGATGCGGCTAGAAGTGGCACCTCCCTTAGTGACTCTTCAACTGCGGAAGAGACCGCTTTGAATTCTCGAGAGCGTCGGAATGAGACGCTGCATAGACGACGTGCCGAGGAAACGAAGCTTTCGCAATTCGACTTGGGTTAACCAGCTCTAAACCACAGACAATTTTTTATATATTATCATAATTACGTATCTAGAAGCCGCAAGTTCGTTTTTTCAAATTTTTATTTATTAATCTTAAAGCACAGGTTGTAGCATCTTTCAGATGGGCGTTAATTCCACCGCTTTGAGGATTTGTTCTGCATGGCCTGAAAAAGGTGGCTTCCCCTCTTTAGCGAAATACGCTGAACGCAAAGAACTGAGGGCAGATTTTTCTTTAAAAAATGAATTAAAGAGCTTAATTTCTTCACTATGCATGCGCCTGCAGGTGTGCAAGTGAAAGAGAAAAAGTAGCGTCCTTGCTGCCGAGGCGTGCATTGGAAAAACGAGCCGTTCTGACCTCTGTTGTGCATAACCAGTAGAAGACAAGCGTCTTCCCGGACGCATCAGATGACACATTACATGAAATTTCAACCCGCGGATAGATGTGGCGAAGAACGTTTTGTGAATTCATCTCTCCAAGGACGAAAAAAAAAGTTCTTACCAAAGATCATTACGCCGCCGTGGTGGCTCAGTGGTTATGGTACTCCTCTATTGACCCCAAAGACGCTTGTTCGATCCTGGCCGCGGCGGTTGAATTTCGATGGACGAGAAATTTGAGAGGCCCGTGTACTGTGCGATGTCCGTGCACGTTAAGGCACCCCAGGTGGTCAGAATTTCCGGAACTGTTCACAACGGCGCCCCTCATAGCCTGAGTCGCTTTGGAACGTTAAATCCACAGAAACCAAACCAATGATCATTACATTGCGCGCGACGTAAAGCCACACAATTTGCAATGAAAGTTGGTACACAAAGTGGCAATTGTGTTTCATGGCATCTGTCATGGCAGGATAAGGAACTACGTCGGAGCTCTCACAACCGATCACGTGTAGCTTTTTGCTTGCGCAGACTACGTACGGCGCCGGATGGAGCGTGCATGCATGCTTTCTGGCGCCACAATATTAGCCACAGGCAATATCGGCGGCTCACGGGAGCTGACGAGCTTTGTCTGTTTGTTCTATGCATATGTTTTCTGTATCAGTGCGATATTTTCATTTATGAAGCACCAGCTATAGCCCCCGCTATTGCACTGTTAGACTCAAGGCTGTTGCATCAAGACGCTTCGCGCTATAAGAAGACGACAAGGGTAGTGGCGGGAGACACAACCGCGGGGGCCCAAGAGGAAAATGTATGCTGTCATTATATTTGCAGCAGCTTTTGCTGCCCGAAGAAAAAGTTTGCAGCTGAAAGGTAGATAAAGGGAAATGGAGGGGTGGGGGGGAGAGCATGAGCAGGGATGGGCGAAGCTGGGGACTTGAGAAAAAGGGACCAGAGAAGAATAGTGCCTTGCGTGTAGGGGCTAGCAGCCTTCTTGAAAAAAGGGCGCGACCAAGATGAAAGGTGGGGAGATATGGGAGTTGAAAAAGAGGGAAGGCAAAACCTGTGAAAGGTATTTAGAATTCTTGAAAAATCCATGACGGACAGCTCTGAAGGCGATACCATTAAGAGACAAGAAACGCGCAATCGTCAATGTATTACAGAGGGGAAGACTAAACGCAAGTTCGGTGGCGGTGCTCTCGGAATAAGGGACTCAACCTTTTTGCGCTTGCTTTTGCAGCCTTCTTTCCGCCTGCACCTGCATCTGCTTTCTTCGGTGACGGCGTTGCTTTCATCGGTGACGGCGTTGCTTCCATCTCAAGAAAGCTGCGTACAAGACCTGCGTATCGCCGACTAATAAAGACCGGACATACCGCCCACTGCGTAGATTGGGACGACGCCCACTATAAATGTGGAAAAGTGCCTGCAGTCGCTTCAGTTCGGTGGCGGTGCTCTCGGAATAAGGGACTCAACCTTTTTACGCTTGCTTTTGCAGGTGAGTTACATTTTGAATTTCATTTCCCTCCTTCCTTTGTGCACCGCTGCCGAACACAGCAAGTGACATTGTGCTATATTTGCTATTTGAGTGCCAACTGTTGCAGTGATGACAAAAAATGGTAAATACTTTGCTAAACAACTGGATGAATTCCGAAAAGAGATGCGAGCTGAGATGCGGTCTCTGAGAGAAGGCGTGAAGGTTTGCTCGGATGCTTGTGACGGCGTCACAGAAATTCAAAAAGATATGAAAGAGCTGAAGCTGGAAATTAGAAAGCTTGTTAAGAAAAACCAGATGCTTGAACAGGAAAACAAACAGCTGCGGGATAAGCTGGATGAAACTGAGCAGTATAACCGGCTCAATAATCTGGAAATCAAGGGTTTGCCTGAGAGTTGTGATGAGATATCAGTCGTCAAGCAAATTGGTGAACAGGTGGATGAGGTAATCGATGACAATGACATTGATATCTGTCACAAAGTTGATGTACTAAACTCAAGGGCAAAGAACATAATTGTCTGTTTCACGCGCAGAACTAAGCGTAATGCGGTTTTGGCCAAAGCAAGGAAGACACGGCTAACGACTGAAAAGCTCGGTTTCGAAGGAACAGCTAAACCGGTGTACATAAATGAACACTTGACGCGGAAAAACAAGCAGCTACTTGGGGCTGCTAACTCCCGCAAAAAAGATGTGGGATGGAAATTTGTGTGGTCAAGCAATGGAAAGGTTTTGGCCCGTCGAGCCGAGGCAACCACAGCCTTGCATATCAAGTCGGTGGCCGATGTGGATCGCATGATACCGAGCTCGCCTATCGCACAATCAAGTGATAATTCTGGAGCGCAAGTAAATCGTGATTTCTCGCAGGGCAGTTAAACGCCGGTACAGATCGCATGTTTTCATTCCATGTACACTTTGTGTCGCTTGATCTAACGCCATGAATGGAAGGATATGTGATTGTAATAGCTTTAAGGAAGACATCTTAAAGAATGCCTGGGTGCGTAGATCACTATCTTTGTTACGCTTGAACACCCGCAGTCTCCGAAAGAAGGGAGACCAACTAGCATTGTATCTAGAAGAGCTCTCTTGGGAATTTGATGTACTTTCCTTCACGGAAACTTGGTATATGAATCAATCTGATGTTTATCATTTTGACGGTTACAACCACATGGGTTTATTTCGCTCTCTGGAAAAAGAGGTGGTGGGGTTTCTTTATACACGAAAGTTGGTTTAAATATCAGTTTACTACATGACTTTTGTGTTATGGCCAATGATTTTGAAATACTGACAGCAGCTTGTAGAGATACCGTTATTATTGTTGTATATAGACCTCCTTCGGGCAAAACAAAGGATTTTCTTGAATACTTCGATGGAGTATTAACGCAGTTGTCAGTTTCTGGTCGGTTTAGAATAGTTTTGGGGGATATTAACATTGATCTGCAAAGCGTTAGTAGTGTACAAAATGAATTCTGTACTATGATGCTTTGTTATGGTTATGAAAATCGTATAGGCAGTGCCACACGTGTTACTGCAACATCGGAAACTCTGATTGATTTCTGCTTCACTAATCTTTTTTCGGGCCGAATTTTTTCTGGGGTCCTTGCGGCAAATATTAGTGATCACCTGGCTATCTTTTGTATTTTAGAAGACCTTTCCTCTAAGAAAGTTAATGAAACACAGTTTAAAACGAGAAAGAATAATGATGATACCTTGCAAGCATTTAGAGAATTAGTTCAGGAGGTCGACTGGTCTCAGATTATTAACGAGCAAGATTCAAACATTAGTTTCAATCTATTCTACTCTAAGATCAAAGAGCTCTACTCAAAGGCATTCCCAGTGTATTTTTGGAAAAAACATAAAAGGGCTCGAAAGCCATGGATGTGCCCCGCGCTGTATGGTAAGATAAAACAAAGAAATAAATTGTTTGAGGACTGGCTGAAACACAAAGATGAGTTAAAATTTAAGGAGTTTAAAATATATCGCAACAAAGTTAATGCAGAACTAAGAAAACCTAAACGTGAGTATTACAACCGTAAATTTCACAGCGCGGATCAACCACAAAAATTTTGGAAGGTCTACAAGGAAGTCACCAATATGAAACCTGAATTCACTTGTCTCTCGGAGTTAAACACGCAGGGTGAAACACTGTGTGGTGTTGAACTTTGTGAAAGATTTAATAGACATTTTTTCACAGTTGCGATGGACCAGATGCGGGATAGGTCACATTTCGATCCAGTCACTTACATTAATACTTGTACACAAGGCACGCTTTTTTTACACCCTACTGATGAAGGCGAGATCAAACGAGTTATTGATTCTTTAAAGAGCAATAGTGCTCCAGGTCCTGACGATATTAAGCCACTGCCAATCAAGTCAGTAGCCTCAACTCTAGCCTCCCCACTTGCACATATATACAGTAGTATCCTGAGCAGTGGACTTTTTCCAGATGAGCTTAAAATCGCACGGGTAACAGTGATACATAAAGGTGGCTCAAAAGACGATCTTAACAACTACCGCCCCGTATCGCTATTAAGTGTTTTTGCGAAAATTTTGGAATGCCTTATACATAAACGACTTGCTGCATATGCAACTGATTTTCATTTAATCTCTCCCAAACAGTTTGGCTTTTGCAAAAATAAGTCGACTGAAACAGCACTAATTCAGATTAAAGAGAAGATAATCGAGAATATCGAACAAAAGCTTTTTACAGTTGGTATCTTCCTCGACTTAAGGAAAGCGTTTGATTCCGTAAACCATCGTATACTAATCGAAAAACTAAATGCTTATGGAATTCGGGGACATGCCAATAACTTAATTCAAAGCTACTTAAGTAATCGAAAACAGTTCGTTAAATTGGGTGATTACGTGTCCGAATTGAGAATTATAAGTAAGGGTGTACCACAAGGGTCAATCTTAGGTCCGCTTCTCTTTTTGTTCTATATTAATGATATTGAGAATGCTTTTTTTTCCGGATCAAAATTGAAAGAAATAGAAGAAGCAGCAAACACTTGGTTATGTAACTTATCGAACTGGCTTATTAGCAATGATTTGCAGTTAAACATCAAGAAAACAAAATATATCCTATTCCGAGCAAGAAACACACCTATTGACTACGAGATTAATCTCACCTTCCACACTGAAAGTTTGCAGCAAACAAAAACTATTAAATTCCTCGGTGTCCACTTTGAAGAGTTTCTGAGCTGGAATGAACATGTAAATCATTTGAAATTAAAAATGTCGAAAGTAGTTGGAGCATTATGGAGGGTAAAGAACCTGATTCCAACTAGGTACAGATTAAATACATATTATGCAATCATCCAATTCCACTTAACTTGCTGTCGTTTAATTTGGGGGAAAACAACTAGCGGTAACTTGCAAATGTTAACAATCATGCAAAAGAAAGCCATTAGGGCTCTGGAAAGCTTAAATTATAATGAGAGCACAAGGCCTTTTTTCAAGAAACATTGGATTTTTTATCTTGAACAGCTCTATTTATACAAACTTGATGTCTACATATACACCCAAAGGAAACAAAATTCTCACAGCTTTGATAATACATACCTCATGAAAAATGACAGTTTTTGCTTCAGGAAAATAAATTTCATATTACCACGTTTACGAACAAATTATGGACTACAAAGTATGAAATATCTTATTCCCAACGCTTTAAACGAGAACGCGGTGTTAGCTGAAGCTATCAATTATCCTTCTCTTAATACACTGAAAAGATTTTTGCGCGAAATTTTGATTGTGTGGTAGTAGCATGGTCTCACGGTTTTTTGTGAACTTCTATAATGTGTACTTTCTTTTAGAACGACTACTTTCCTTTCGAGTAACTATACTTGATTTATGTTCATCATACTTATTTGTTGTACATTATTGATTATAAGTGTCTCTCCTGATGGATTCTGTATTTTCTGATGGTTTCCGCACAGGTTTTTGCTAAAACGGTTTTTATCTTGTTTAAATATTGGCACGAGTGTTGTGCACAATTTCAAACATCATGTTAAATTGTTTTCGCTCAAAGTGCTTTGTTCGTTTTTCTTCGTTAGTTTATTATTTGTTTATTCGGAGTGCATCGCTACCAACTTTGTTATGGGGTGAGGGGACCCAGCCAGGTACAAGTTTTGTACCTTTTGTCCCCGGCCCTTAGTTTTCTGTACTGAGAACTAAAATGTTAATAAACTCAACTCAACTCAAACTCAACTCTTATGTGCGGCCCAGATTTTCGGCGCCCGAAACATTTGAAGAAAAAACATGGAGCATGGGCATTGATTTCTCCAAAAAGGCCTCAAATGCTCCTGTAATGTGAAGGGTAGTGTTATGTGGTCTTTGCTGGTTCAAAAATGCCATGATAACGTTCTCATAAAGATGACAAATCTATAAAACGATTATACATTGTGTGTCCAGAAAACATGTTCTTTCGTGCTTTAATATTTATTTCATGTGAGCAACAAGCTGGGAAAACCCAAGTCTGACTATGGCCTGTCGTGAGTAATTTCACTCCCTGGTAGAGCAAATAATGCTGTGCTTTTTTTTACATAACTACATAGACAAATTGGCCTGAGCCACGAGGTGAGGATGTATTCCGCCCGTGCATTCCGCGGCTACCTGAAAAGAGGGCACTAATCTTAAATGCACTGATTCGGACCTAATGGGTTATAACTGTTGCACAAAGAACAATAAAAAAGGACAAAAACATTTTGAATTCCATACTTGCGAAGCTTTTCTTCAATAGAGGCATGGTTTGAAAGCAAAAAAAAATCTGCTTGTAATTAGCTACTCGCACACGGAGTTTCTCCAGCGCTGAGTTTCTCCAGCGCTGAGTTTCTCCAGCGCTGAGTTTCTCCATCGCTGAGTTTCTCTATCGCTGAGTTTCTCCAAAGACGCAAGCAAGACCCCTGAATACAAATTAAGCAAGAGCACAATAATCCGTGCTTACTGGCGATGCTTGTCTTCAATAAAGACATTGTCTGAAATCGAATAAAAGTACCTGTGTGCAATTGTCGGAAGACGTAAGCAAGACCCATGAAGAAAAATTAAGCAAGAGTGCGAAAAAATGCATAAAAAGCGATAATTTGGAACAATAATGTTAACAGAAAAGGACGGAAACCAAAATAGGGGAACACAAAAAGATTCATAATCACAGGGTGCGACGTATATTAGCGCAGGAATCTCTTTGCACGTGGCCGTGTGCCTTTATGATGCCCAAACAATATTTCGCACGTGTGCAAGATAAAGCTGAGCGCGAAGTCGGTTGAGCGATTACGGTCAAGCCGAGGTACTCCCTTTTGAAAAATAGTGAAATCAAGGAAATGCTCTATTTTAGTACTTGATTTCGAGACTGCTGTAAAAAAATGAGAATTTACCCGTTTTCTTCTGTTCATGCAAGTCGCAGTATTTTATGATAAGTTTGGTTTAGGGGTTATGCATGTTTAAAATCACAAAGTGACCCAGGCTATGAGCGACGCCGTAGTGAAGAACAGCGGAAATTTCGATCACCAGGGGTTCTTTAGCGTGCACTGACATCGCACACAACACGATCCTATAGAATTTCGCTTTCATCGAAATTCGACCGCCGCGGCCGGGATCGAATCCACCTCTTTCGGGTCCGCATCCGAGCGGCATAAGCAATAATAATAATAATTGCTTTTTGGGGAAAGGAAATGGCGCAGTATCTGTCTCATATATCGTTGGACACCTGAACCGCGCCGTAAAGGAAAGAATAAAGGAGGGAGTGAAAGAAGAAAGGAAGAAGAGGTGCCGTAGTGGAGAGCTCCGGGATAATTTCGACCACCTGGGGATCTTTAACGTGCACGGACATCGCACAGCACACGGGCGCCTGAGCGTTTTTCCTGGCGCCCGTGTGCTGTGCGATGTCAATGCACGTTAAAGATCCCCAGGTGGTCGAAGTTATCCCGGAGCCCTCCACTACGGCACCTCTTCTTCCTTTCTTCTTTCACTCCCTCCTTTATCTGGAGCTCGGAATTTAACAGCTACTATTTATAGGCCCGTTCGGAATATTTAATATTGACATACTACTGAACGCAAGCATCGCACACTTTGAATGACGAAGGAAACATGTGTTTTCATTTCTCTTGAAGTGCCTGTATGGTCAAGACGTTGAGGCTGAAATTTTTTTTTATTAAGGAAAGCATGCTGAAAACTGTCGCAGTCTTGGACCCAGGATTTTCAGTGCGAACATCGAGTTGACGCTGCAAATTTTAAGACGCGGAAAACCGAGCATAATGTGAAGAATATAGCCACAACAGGATCACCAGCAATTCTAGTGCTGTAGCCTTGTGCGTTTCTTCGTCTGATTTGTCCAAAATTGCTAACCTGTTTGAACCTCGCGCGCTTTTCGGCATCGAACAACGCATATTCAGTATGCGTAGATAATCTGAGAGCGGTCTGAAGACAGTAATCGGGAAAAAAATTTGCTTGTTTTAAATTTTGTTGAGCGGTGACAAAAACAGCTTCCCCCTTCTCCCCCCTCGGCATCCCTATCCCGAACAATGAGCAGGCCACCCCCCCCCCCCCCCCGCATGGGGACAAACACTCTCCCCTCCTCTTTCCTGCCACCCCTCCCCAGCACTGATAAGAAGAGTTGTGCTCGAATACAATAGTCAAGAGCAGTTCTTTCTTGCGCATAGCATACACTTGAGTCAGCTGTGGAGACATAATCTGCACTTCACTTGGTGAGTTTATTCTCCGAAATGGCATAGACGACGGAGCAAAACATGCAGTGAATTCTTCCCCCATTTACATCTGCCATCTACTTTCGCATACGAAAATTCTGCCAAGTGAACATACGCTGTCCTGCATTTGGTGCGGGAATTCGAATGGGGGATGGGGCGGGGGGTGTTGGTCGCTGAGCATTTGAAATGAGAATTGTGTCAGAGGTATCGTTGAGTGCTTGAAAAAACCTTGAATTGTGGAAAAGAATAATTTCCTTTTTTTTCTTCAGTGTTCACAAGAGCGACGAAACCACAATACTGTAAACGAATTTTTTTCGAGACTAATACCTCACTACGCTCTTGTTCATCTGTCTGGGGCTCTGCTAGACATCTGGAGCCGTCCATGCATTGGCAAGCAGGGCTGCTAAAAAGTTTGGACGGTCCGGAGAAAATTTCGACAGACAACGAGGAAATGTGTCACCAAATCTGGCCATTTCGAATCAAACATGGCCAAAGAATTAGACACACTGGTCCTGTACAGCACTACTTAGTAATAATGGCTTCCAGAATATATGGAATATTTTTTGCAATCAGTTATACCATAAAATCGTGCAATTATATTGACAAAACTTGTTCTAAAGACGGCGCGTGAGGCCCCCCAAAAAGCTGTTTGTAGAGCAGTTTATTGTGTAAAATATCTGTATTTGCCACTTCTGACGTGTGCCGTATTTATTTCATTTTATGAGATAACAGTTTTCATCAAAGGGGTTATTCTCTCACGCTGCCATTGAAGGTAAGACGACGGCAGTCATATGACAGTAGGCGAGAAATGCGCCCTGGGCCGTGATTCTCAATTATGTCTTCACTGCGAGCAAAACTGATTCCGAACGCCATTGCAAACTTCTTCGTTTCACATTACGTATTATCTGCGCTCGTCTACCAGGTGACTCTGAGGAAGAAAGTAAAGGAACCGTTTAAAGAGGTAAAATCTATGAAGTTATGATTTTTATTGCACACACAACGAAGTATTACCGTCTCGAACGTAAATATTTCCACGTGACCGCGAAACACTTTTCACAGTTGCGTAGGAGTGACAAAAGGAAAATGATGGTAGCATACAGTGAAAATCTCATAATAATTCACAGTAATTTTATGAGGCAAATCCTCCCAAACGACGTAGGTTGCGATGTCATTTTCTGCATATTAAGGCCAAACGTTTAAGACGGACTTCAAAAAGGTCGAGCTTCTTTTCATTAAGACGTACTGTCTATGTCGAATTTTTATGAGAAAAAACTCGGGTATGTCCGGAATATGATGCCCCAAGTTTAAGGATCTTGATGGCCGATCTGACGAGCGTCGGAAAAGGGGCATACTCCAGTAGGGTCCTTGAATGGTAGCACCTTACAGCAACCATCGGAGCCCAACAGAGCATCCGGACTCATACTGCTGGTAGCGTAATTGCTCTGCCTTCTACTAGTGTGTTGTTTTCCTGGCCTAAAGCCCTCAGAACTGGAGATAATATTACGAGTCGCTTTTGGGAAGGCATTGGGTTTGAATGCATATCCGAGCCCAGAGCCAAAACTGGCCACTGTTGTGATCGCGCTTCCTTCCTGCTGTGGAATTCGGCGAAGTGGACGTGTCTGCAGGACTGCCAGAGGGAACGACAACAATAGCGTCCCCACGTGTTCGAACAGGAATGCCGGAAGCAGCGACGATAGCGTCCCCATAGCGACGATGGAGTTCAACAGGGATGCCAGCGACGACCATAAGCGTATTCGTTGCGGTCCTCGCCACGACGAAGTGCGGTATCAGTGCGGTCCCCTTCAGTCACGCTGCATTTGAACAATTGCCCGTGTGCCGCACCTGCGCAGAGCCTCCGCGTTCCGGTCACCAGTCAAGCTCTTTCGACGACACCTGCGGGGAGACAGCCTGCATTCCTGTGTCATGCAGCTGCCCTCCGGACAATGTGCGCGGCCACCTGGAAGCCGCGGGGACGACAACATGACTGGGTCCTGTTCCCTTTCCCTCGACCGAGCTGCGAAGAAGCATCAGGGCCTCCCTGCCGTGGGTGGTACCATCAGTGCCAGCGTGTGATTGGACGTCATTATTCGAACTATGTATTCCCCAGCTAGGTATCTGGGGAATACGAATAGTATTTAAGGAGCTGCTGGTTTGATGCCAAGAGAGCCCCCTTCTTGAGAGGTATCAGACTCCCGACTCCTAAGAAGCTCTCGTTACTGAGAAGCCCTCTCAGTTGCCCGTACTTGAACATAATATAGATATTCCTTGTATAAAGTTTTCCAAGTTTTCCTCCTCCGATCGTCCTCGTCTCTTCTCCGGCACAGTCACGCTACCTGAATCCCAACAACTGGTGGCAGCGGTAGGATGCTGCTACCTGAATCCCGACACCACGTCGCCGTTAATAATTTTAGGTCTAAACAGGCCTGTCGAATTAGCCAATTGGTTGGAAAGCAGCCGCCGGTGGGAACACTGCTGACAAGGCCTTTGTTGCAACGAAATGCTGAGGTCGGTCGGATGCAACCGACTCCGAATTGTTCTATTGTCGGTGTCTTTTGGAAATACACTGGTAGAAGTTCGCGAATATGCATCCGAAGCTTCGGAAAAGTTTTTGCGGTATTTCGGGTAAAAAACTTGGTCGGTGCATTTCGCTACGCTGTACAGATGAGTCAGCCTGATGGAAAGCTTTTTTTATTACTGCATTTCGTATGCATTGCGTCCACCATCATTTTCTGAAAGAGGTCTGCAGCATCTTTTTTTTTGGTGCAAAAATAAAATCTGTTTATTAATCCCGAGTTGCAAAATAAATGTGATTAATGAAACCGTGGACTTTAGTGTTTTTCCGAATCTTGATATTTTTCTTTAAAAAAGAATGTACATCAAGAAGAGGTTTTCTAACAACCTTTTAAAGTTGCTGAATTAAATACAGATCGCTATTGGGACGTCTGACCTTGGTGCGTTTAGAAACGCGGAAAGTGCTTCGAGTCATTCTGCGTGGGACACGAGGCTTCTGGCATCGGTTTATTCTGTGAACCAGCCCTCAAATAAAACTGGATATTCTTTTCGCAACATGTCTGAATCTGTCGCATTGCTCATGAGACTTCCAACAGCCTCGACCCGACACCGGCACTATTCTCCGCACTAAAACAAGTAATATACGCGCCATAGCACAAGCAGTGATGTTGATGTCTAGGCAATGGGCCGGTATTTTTTGTTAGGTATACCTTATGTATGTCTCCACGCTAAATATTTAATAGGAGGCTTTTTTTCCAGCAACGTTGAGCTTTTACGCATTTAACCTCCATCGGAGCCTTTTCGCACGGAATGCCCTGTAGAATGGCGGACCACTTCGCTGTGTGCGCGTTATGTTCCACGAACGGCGTTTTCTGGAAGCACCGGGTGTTTACACGCAGATGTGCACGTGGTTCGTACATGCACGGGCCCTAAGCGAAAACATGCGTGCTGTTCCTTAATCTTCACTAGAATAAGCTACCACTGGGCTCATCTATTTCTGAAAGAATGGCCATGAAGCCATTGTTAAGGGATGTATAATAGCCACTCCCACTTGTATTCCTTCCCGACTGGAAAATTCTGGGAAAGCTGGGGTAGCTGGAAGACAAGGAAGCGGGCTAGTGGAAAAAGCCCATTTTCTTTGTGGTTGAAGGGCCTGGGGACAGAATGAGATAAGAAGGTGAGGACAAAAGAAGTTGGTCGCCTGTTTTCCAAACTGATAAGCAGGGTGCAAGGGGAAAAACCAACACTCGCCCATCAATGCACCCTGCCCTTCCATTTCGAATGCACATTGTATGGTGGGGGGAGCCCTAAAAATCTCGTGAATGCCATTGTTGTGACTAGGGGTGGGGGAATTAACCAACCTCTTTTTTTCTCCCCTCCTTATTGATCACCTGTTATGCTTCTCCTACCACCTTCATATCCCCATGCGACCGAGTCACAAACTAATGACCGCCCTTGACCTAATCCTTTTCCCCTTCTTTTCTACCTCTTCTTTCTCTCTCTCTTATCGACACGTGACCTGGGCCACCTTGCTTATAAATGTGGAGCCGGGAGTATAGTGTGCAGTTTCCAAAATGCTGTTGTGCAGCGGCGGTCTCCGCTTGATTCGAGCCGTGCAGTCAGTGACATCTCAAGCGTCGGTGTGAAAGAAGCGGGGAGGCTGATCTTGCATCATGGCGGCGTTCAACGGATCTGTTCTTGAGGTGAGTTGATGCAGCTGTATCCATTTGTCCGTATATAAATTATCGTTTCGGTTCATCTATTAGCCCGTTTATTACTTTTTCCTCTGCTGTTCTCACAACATCGCCCGTGCTTGCATACTGCTGTTGGCGTTGCACGTTCTGAGTTTTCTCAGATTGATTGCCATATTCATTCGTTATTTTATTGAATGCAATCCGGCTATAGACCTAGAAAATCTCGGTTCTCTCCTCATAGACTCCTCGTATACTGCGTAATTATAAGAAAATTGAAATCCAACGTTTGAAGGATTTTCGTTTCGAGGATAAAATTGGCAGTGATTAGATGAAATGTACCATCGCCACAAGTTTAAGACAATTGACATTTAGAACACCATACGGATACCTTGCTCATAATTTCGTGAGAGAATAGGTCGGTGCGTTATAAGGGTGCAATTTCTCTATTGTAGCAAATGCAGGTCTTCCAGAGGTTGCCTTGTGTCGGATAAATTGAGCACTCCACATAGGCCATTCGTTTTTGGGACATTTTTTTTTCCGGAATAGAGGGATAAAATCGGGCAAATCTTTTCGAGCTCAAATTCTATAGAGTTTGGGTTATTCCAAGAAAGTTGTACGGTTTGGGCTTATTTTGGCGTCATATTCTACAGCGTACTGCGGTTTTCCAAAACAGTTTCTTTTCGTGCTTGACATAGGACACGCATTTTTTCCGCATTCTTTAATTAAGAGGTACAGAAATCACTGGTTCCACTAAAATTTAAAGTCAAATTGATAGTTTTCTTCCGTGTCTGTTCCAAATAGTCTTTCGCGCACATATCCAATCTCCCACTGAGCACTCTCACTGTTGAGTGTGATCAGCGTGCCTTTGTGTGTACAGAGCGAAAACAATAAGCAACTATTTTAAACAGGGACCATTGATGAGGGCGTGGTTAATGACCTGTGGCGTATCATGCAGTGGGCCCAATAAAGCGTCAGGTCCGTGGTTGTGCTCTGGGCTCTCGTTTCTTATTCGCTCTTTTCAAATTTATGCCCAAATTATTCCACATGCATGGAATAGGCACTAGATATTTACAGAGTGAGAACCGTCGTCTTTGGAAACATTTTGCGTGCAGCCGCCGGAATGTGCGTCTTTCGGGGTTCTGGTAATTCGAAGCACCACATCGCTGTTGTCAGCCTGATCTGCAGTGTCCGTGCAAGATGTAATAGAAATCTTGAAACTCTTTTAACACTACTTTTCATAAGGCGTAATAATTTGTGAATAAATTTGAAGAAAGCGAGAGGCCAGCAGTTTGCTACGGACCTGGCGCTTAAGTGGAGTCGCTGCTACTCTCAAGAGCCAATAGTTCGATTCGATAACTTTTCATTCGTGCTGCGTTCTTTACCTGCGTTCAACTAAAGACAAAGTTATCTTCTTGATATGAGATCCCACATTTTGAGGGTGAAAGCCGAATTGTCCTTCCGCAATATGTGGTGATGTAGCCAGAGATTGGTTCCGATCTAAATATTTATCTCCCTGATTGTAGATGATTACGCGTGATGAGAGCTGAGGCAGGTTTACGGCTGGGTGTCCCACTCGACTAAAAATTGTCTCACGCTTCAAGAGGGGTCGCGCAAATTTCGATTCAGATCACGATTCAGCAGCGGCAGCCACCGGCACGCACGACGAGTGAAATCTGCTCTGTATATTTACAGTTTCCTGGCCGCCGAGATCAGCTCCGGCTGCGCTGGTGCAGCTGAAAACCGTTCGTCGCTCGAAGTTTTTCTTTCGCTGTGGAAGCGAGACAGTTCTGGGGAAGGCAAATTGACACCTGCATCACTGACGCCAGCGACAACTGACGATCAAGCAAGGGCCGAGAGGGCGTCTCCTCGCATTTGGCAGCAGCGGCAGCCACCGGCACGCACAACGAGTGAAATCTGCTCTGTATATTTACAGGTTGGTCGTCTTTACATATAGGGATTAGATTTTGTTTTGTTGCCGACCCTGCCGCTGCTGCCACGAGTACATTGTTTAGCTTGAAGTGTATTTTGCCTTTGCACCGCTCGACATGTCGAGATGTTGCACATGCCGCTCACGTGTGCCTGAAAATGTGCCCTCTGTCAGCTGCTGTGAATGTAAGTTTAATTTTCATTCTGGCGACTGTTCTGGTATAACCGAAGAGGCGTGGCAAACAAAACGCGTAAAAAAAAACTGGAAGTGCAATACATGCAAACATGGCCACATTATGGAAGATGGAAGTGAGAAGCTTAGTGCAGAAAAGGAAGTGTTAACACGTTTGCTCAAAATTGAAACTAAACTTGACGCTCTCCTAACTTTGCCCAAAAGAATTGATGATCTAGAAGCCTCTGTGCAGCTAATCTCAGACAAGTTGGACGAATTTCAAAACCGGCTGACTGATCAAGAAAAAAACACCAAAGAACTTTGCCAGCGTGTAGACAAACTTGAGAGGGTGGACTCGGCAAATGAAATTGCTCACCTAAAGCGTGAAGTCGAAAGCTTAGAGTGGCGAAGCCGCCGCTTAAATCTTGAAATACATGGTGTCTCTGAGTCCGATGATGAGGACCTACTAGTAAAGATAAACGAAGTGGCTACCAAACTGAATGTACCGCACGTAACGAGGAAGGATATAGCTGCCGTGCATAGGCTACTGCGAAGGCCGACAAAACGCCAGCTATTATCACACGCTTTTTGAGGCAAGAGGACCGTGACTCATGGCTGGCAAACAGACATTTGCTGCAAAAAGAGAAAAGCTTGTTTATCTGCGAAAATATCACGCGACTCACCCGCACACTGCTAACCTCGACAAAAGAATGGGCAAAAAAGAATGGCTACGCATACGTTTGGCATGCTAACGGAAAAGTTCTGCTGCGGAAGCAGACCGGCGACCCCGCTCTCGTCATTCGCAGTGAGCAAGATCTTATCAACTTGCAGTAACGTGCTCTGGTAACACCCCACGATGTGGGCGTTTTCTTTGTGTTCTTTAGTGCAAAATGATGCACTCAAGTTTTGTCCTTCCTTGTGAACCTGCTTTCTCAAAAAAAGACACTTTCTTTGTTTCATCTCAACGCTAGAGGCTTAAAAAGTAAACTTGATGAGGTATATTTATTCCTAAATGACCTTAACCATTCTTTTGACATTCTTTGCTTCACTGAAACGTGGTTTTCCTCTGATGATGAGTGTGCTTTTCTTGATGGTTACGACTGCATATCCGTATGTCGCGCTTTCAAACGTGGTGGTGGTACTGGGATGTATATTCACTCAGATTTCAAGCACAATGCACTCACAGAGTATAATATTGTAAATGAAAACATTGAATGTGTCGTTGTACAACTTCATGACATCCTGCTAGGAGTGTTTTATTGCCCGCCATCTGGATCCTTGAACCATTTCTTGAACTCTATGGAAGAACTGTTTGAACTAAGTCTTGAGTTAAAACTACAGTGTGCTTTTGTTGGCGATTTTAATCTAAATGTTTCATCAGAAACCACCGGCTATTCGCGCCTGCAAGAGCTGTTTGTGTCATACGCGTGCTGTAACTTAATAGAAATGCCAACGAGGATTACTCCTACCTCTCAAAGTACTTTAGACCTTTGTATTACAAGCTTTCCCCCTGACGTCGTCAAATCGGGTGTATTGATGTGCGATTTAAGTGACCATTTGCCAATCTACTGCATTTTACCTCACAAAAGGCCTAATTCAAATAAGCAACCAGTTTTTATCGGCCATTACTCTGAAAAAAATATCAGCAATTTCAAATATCTTCTCTCAAATCAAAGGTGGGACACCATTTTAAAGGAAACAGATGCAAACAAAGCGTACGAGGCTTTTCTTTCCTGCTTTATGGCTGCATACGAGAAGTGTTTTCCCCTCGAGCCATGGGTAAAACGAAAAAAGATAAGGAAGCCTTGGATCACTCATGAACTGCATATGAGAATCAAACAAAAAAACAGGCTCTTTGAAAAATTCCTGAGTACCAAGCATGAAAATGACTTTACACTGTTTAAAAAAGTTCGAAACAAATTAAATACAGATATTAGAAAATCATGATTTGAATACTACATAGCTAAGTTTGCAGACAGTACGGGTAACTCACGGCTAATGTGGCAAACCGTGAGGGAGGTACTCTCGAAAAACATCCAGCACAAAGAGGTTCCGTATCAAAACGATGCTATGACTGACACTGAAGTCGCAAATTTATTTAATGACCATTTCATTGCAGTCGGATCATGCGATGAGAAATCAGGTAATTTACGTGTGAGCAGTTCATTGTATCAAACGCCGCAAACACATTGTTTTTAGCACCCACCGCCGAACGTGAAGTGCTAGATATTATTCTGGCACTAAAAAATAGCTGTGCTCCAGGAGCAAACGAAATTAAACCGAAACCTCTAAAGGCTGTAGGTGAAATAACCAGTTGCCCACTCTCACATTTGCAACATTATTTTATCTACGGGCGTTTTTCCGCAGAAAATAAAACTGGCCAAAGTGACTGTTGTGCACAAGGGTGGCCCCCTAGCGAACTAACAAATTATAGGCCCATATCAGTACTACCAGTATTTGCAAAGGTAGCCGAACAGGTTATAAACAAAAGATTCGTCCGATTTCTCACCGCGCAAAATATTATAGCCGATGAGCAATCAATTTGGCTTTAGGAAAGATAGATCAGCCGAAACCGCACTCCTTGGGATAAAGGAAAAAATTCTAAACAACATTGAAGAAAAGGCACACACCCTGGGAATTTTCCTCGACTTCAGAAAGGCATTCGACTGCGTTCAGCACGATGTTCTAATAAGAAAGGTTCCATTTTACGGATTCCGCGGCGTGTCGTTGACCTTAAATGAGAACTATTTAACGTCAAGAGAGCAATTTACTGTCATAAATGCTGCAGCCTCACATGTAAAAACAATAATATATGGTGTGCCTCAGGGATCTATTCTCGGACCTGTACTCTTTATTTTATACCTGAATGATGTTGTGAATATACCAGGCAGCGAAAACCTAGTGTTGTACGCTGATGACACAAATGTCTTTTTCTAAGGTATTGACCCCTACGCGCTCGAAAGAAAGGCTAACTATTGGTTGACTGGTTTGAGTACATGGTTAAAACTAAACAGGATGCAATTAAATGCTATTAAGACCAAATACATTCTCTTCAGGGCAAAAGGTGTAAAAGCTCCTGACAACCTAAACTTAAACTTTGAAAACACTCAGCTGCAACAGTGCTCACAAATTCGTTTTCTAGGTGTTTTGTTTCAAGAAAATCTCTCTTGGAACTCGCATGTTGATCAGCTTCGCAATGATCTTTGTCGGGCGGTTGGCATTTTAAACAAACTGAGATATTATCTCCCGGCGTCCGTAAAGCGGCAAATATACTATTCATTAATACATTCCCGTTTAAGCTACTGCTCCCTTGTGTGGTTAACGACGACGCAGACAAATCGAGATTCCCTCCTTGCAATTCAAAAGCGGGCATTACGAGCTGTTGGGAAAATACAGTTATTGCGCAGCTGCCGGCCTTTGTTTAGTAACCTGCACACATACAAACTATGTCTCGAAATATTACGCCAGTACAGACTAGACAAAATAACCTTCGAAACCACCTATCACACTAAACTTGGCACATACGAACTTCGAAAACAATGTATGGAAACACCTCGTGTACGCACAAATTATGGTTTTCAGAGGTTAGGATGGCAAATTCCTGACTTAATTAACCAATACCCTATTATTCGGGATACTGCACGCACTACCCTCTCAATACGTAAATACAAAATGTTAATTAAAGCAATGCTCATAAATGAACCTTAAAGATAAAAACTTAACGTATACCTATCACTAGTGTATGTTTTGTAAATATTGCTATGGTCGAATTGTGGTTAATGTATGCTGTGTGTGTTTTGTAAAGCCAGTGTTTTGTAAAGATGTCTTAATATATTGTGTAAAAATACTTAAAGTGTGTTCTATTATGTAATGCTCTTCTTGATTTTGTGTAGCCAGTGGTGCCGCCTGTCATCCGGGTGGCGTGGCCTCGTCAGGCAATGTATGCCTTTTGCCACGTCACCCTGGACAACCTCTTCGTTGTCTGAAATAAATTCTGAATGAAAAAAAATAAAATTTACAAGAGGTATGCATGACTTTGGAATGACGTCTGTAAAACTAGTGCGTTCTTGAACTCAACTATACTATGGAATATTCCTGCTCTGCATAGTAAAATGAGAGGCGATGTCTTCCACTTATTGGAATATATATTTAAAGATTAAGTAAAATCCAAAAGCTATTTCTGTGGGTGGCCACCGAAGCCGGACATGCTCCGCACAGAGCGCAAGCTTCTCATGCATTTCGATATGCCAACGCATGCACCACAGTCTTGCAAGTAAGACACCCCGATAGTTTTGCATTGAAAACAGTCTGAAGACAGAACGATAACCGAGCCGCACTCAGTAGCCAGCAAACACTACCGTTTATACACAGGTAGGAGGGGTTCGCAGATGCCGGAGGTCACTCAGCGCAGGAAAGGCTTGTGCGAGTCGGGGAAAAACACCAAGATGATAAGACCGCCTTTTGGGCGGTCACTTCCGGCTTCACAACTCCCATTCATAGTGGTATTTCAGAGCAAATTT
Organism: Amblyomma americanum; assembly: GCF_052857255.1. NCBI lineage: Eukaryota > Metazoa > Arthropoda > Arachnida > Ixodida > Ixodidae > Amblyomma > Amblyomma americanum. Next base: position 99,330,046 of record NC_135499.1, on the reverse strand, counting down.
GCAATGGTCTTCAAAGAATTTGCGGAATGTTAACCAATGGGTGCTCTGCGAGACGAGAAAGATGTTTTACGTCAAGAGCGCTACCGGTAGTGCCCTCGCCCCGTGCCATCATCCGTTGCGGACTCCAACGTTCACTAATCGCGGTGTTTCAAAAATACACCGTCTTTTATACAGCGATTCACTGTACTGTAGCATGGTATATGATGTGCTCGGTTATTCTTCATGGACGGACGACATCGTAGGTTCACTGTGAAAACAGAAAATTGCTTTAAAAATTTTTGTGAGGTTCACCCTTGCGGGTTCAGCCAGGAGTCACCGGGCGCGATCACCTCGCGAATGGGCGTCATAAAATAACGCCGCTCAATAGGGCCAGCTTGAGAGCTAGCCGTTCGCGATCGAAAACTGGGCGCAACGACGTAAATTGGCCCCAGTTTTGTTCTCTTCTAATCCACAACTGAAGTTCGTATGGCGACAACGGGACCGATTTGAACTGGCTTCAGTGAAACTGAACCGGTTGGGTAAATGCGCTTTAATTAAATTATTACTGTGACGATTGAATTAGAGGCCATTTTTCAAAGTTCACATGTGTTGTTCTTTCCATTCGTCACACAGCAGTCTACAAAAGATGGCGAAGAAACAGCGCCCCGAACGCTGTCCTCGCTTCCGAGGAATGAAATCCTCCGCGTGCCGAGCGAAAGACCTTCCGCCACAAATGCTGCCCGTCAGCTAGAACCGAGCTCTACTTCCCGAGTGCAGGACAGTGATGCTGTTGATATATTCTAACTAGAGGTAAGTGCCACGCTTTGCTTCCGAAGAGGCTTATTAATGCGAAAGCATTGTATAGCTACGTTTGCGATATCGGGTCATCACGAGCTTGTCCGTGCGATTACGTCCGACCCACTCATCTCCACTAGGGGGCAGAATGCCGCATCGGGCGCCCGAAAGCTGAGCCACCGGAAGTCGGACGGCATGTCCCGGAAGTCAGCCTTTGGCAGTGCACGAAATCGAACCTCAGCACGGTTTTTCAGAGTTAGTTTTCGTTTTCCACTAAACAGTTTCTCTTTTCGACGTTCTCGTCTTTTTCCATGACAATACCTATCTGTTTCGCCTTCAACTGCATGAGGAGAAGGAGAACAGCGAAGTCTTCGGTAAAGAGGTATCAAAAATAAGGGTCCATTACATCGCTATGGGACGACACTAGCAGACGACAGAACGTCGCTACACTGAGTACATACGGAGAATCCTCTGCTCAGCATTTTCGTCCCGTTGCAATACTCAGCATTTTCGCCGAGCTATAAGGTCAAAAACCAATAAGGCCAACGTATAGACCGAATAACCGGACCGAGAGCGAGGGTACTGCTTGCTGAGGTGCCGATGGTGTTCTGCTGTTCCACATTAGCGCATCCCAAATGTGTATGGTACTGCTTTTTTAACGGTGTGCATCAAGTACAGTTTTCTACTGTAGCAAATTATGCCGTAATGGGGTTTTATTCGCGATGCTTGGTGCAGTTGACTTCTGACAGCGCTTGCCACATGCGCTGCTGCATTCGTCTTTCTCGTCAGTCGTTTCTCTCGCGCTGTGTAAATGAAACATGGTTGTGCTATGGAGTTAGTTTCAAAGCACGTCTGGAAGGTAATTGACACCCTAAAACAATAAACCTCAAGCGCCATCGATGACAAGAGACATCGTCCGCCACCAACCCAAAACTGAGACTGCGGCAGCTTTATATCGAGTGGCTCTTCTAATGTCAGGATTTCTGCGCCATCAATCGCCTGTTCATTGCTACACGACAATTTGTTTTTAAGATGACCTCAACTGATTGTCATTCTACTATTTCTACTAATTATGATCGGAAAAAAAAGAACCAGATAATAACACGGTGTTTAATGCATGTACCCTTTTGCCGCGGCAGCGTGAGACCTGCATGCCTGTTTTCTTCGGTTTCTCTGAAATTACAGGGGTTCCCGAAACAATGTACACACTTCTCGCTTTGACCTTTCTTGTTCCTTTTATATTACAGTTGACTATACATGAAAACTACGCGAATAACTGAGGACGGAATGTCTAAAGACGCGACTTTTTGCATTGAAGTACACAGTAGACTTCCAGGGACATGCCACTGAACTTCCGATGGCTTCAATTGCGCCGACTTCGGAAAGCGGAATGCGGCATCCAGCCACCTAGTGGAGATCAGTGGTCCGAACGAATGGGTTTATGCGAAAAAGAGTGGTACCATTTTATACAGCATCCAAAAATATCTTACGAGAGATCGGGGTGTTGATGTGAGATAATTAGAACCCAAAATATCCAGATAGTGGGTGGAGTCGAAGGAAAACAGGCGCCACTGGAAGTGCGCAAAACCAAGGGTGGCACAAGTTTGAAAACTGAAAATGGGCAATTGATGCTAGAGGAGCGAGGAGGCGTCAATGCTTTCGCATTCCTCCGGTGCGGGTCACCGCAGTGGTCTCGAACGTTTCTAAGTTTTCGCTCTAATGAAGAAAGACTCGTAATTAAAAGTTATCCTATGGTACGCCGTTCTTGCGGCGATTGGTAAGGGTCAACGAAAAGATCCAGCACTGATGCACAGGGCAGTGTGAAGTGCATTCTTGCTTTTTGTCTCGTTGTTCTCAAATAGTGTCACAAGAAAAAAATCAAATTCATCATCCTAATACTCCTTCAAGAGGAAATAAAAAGCACTAAACTTGTAGAAAACATAAACATGGTACCTTGCTGAGAATTTTAAAATGGGCTGAAATCAGCGAGACAGCGAATATTTCGGAGAATCTAAGAAATGACGAAAAGGAAATCGATAGTCCCGGTCTGTTACCTTTTCAATCTTTATATGGCGGGCCAGTCGTATTGTGCCCAGGGCTAAAAATGGAAGTAGTGGTAGAAATTCAGCAGAAACAATCTTTGGCGTTCGGGACAAAACCAAAAAGAGCGAATGTGCAGGAGGATACGTATTTTCTATATTTTATAATGGTAAAATAAACTGCATTCGCAACACAGGATGTCAGAACAACGTACTCTGCTTCAAATATCAATAAAAAGATCGTCGTCATTAACAGTGGTAGAGAAAGAAGACATATTGGTCTTTGTAAGAAAATTAACCGAAATTACAAGCAAATACGAAGAGGGAAGGTTGAGTAACGTTGATATTAGTCACGCTATTCTATTGAGTTGCGGTACTAGGAAAAAAGGAATATTTAATGCAATTTTCGTACGCGGGCGGTCTCATTGTGAGCATAAGCTTGTTGTTTACGCAGGAGTAAATGAAGTTATATCGCAGAAGTTAACATTGCGGTCTTCATTTAGAAGAGAGAGAGAGAGAAACCTTCTTATCCATTTACAAGTTCATGCAAGGACTTTTGTCGGGAAACTCGATTACGCTGTGCGTGGATAAGTTGACTCGTTTAAAAGTTCTCCTCCTAAGAGGGATAGAAATAATTATAAATCAACCGAGCAGTTTTTTTCGGCACCTGTTCTAGCTTTTTGATATTAGTATGTGTAACGATATTCCAGATAACTGCTGCAGAGTCTGGCACTGGCTGTATAATTATGCTATATGCTAGTAAGCGATCGTATGATGTGGTGAACGGACAAATACCCGTGAATATTTCGGGAAATTGTATTTACTCGTGTTTTCGCGGGAAAGCTTAAACCCATTGTGACGAGTTGGGAGTTACTGAAACACGTATAGTGGTGTTTCAAAACTGCACTAATTTAAAATCAACTTTCCTATTCGCATATTTTGTTCTAAGGCGTACATGGCTTCTTTCACGCAAAGGGAACGTCAGGGATGCGATGGAAAAGAAGAAAACTCCTTTGGAAAACATTCTTTACCAAAGCATTCAATAGCCTAAAAGTTATATTTTGGGTATTTCTGCACATCACAATAGTGGTCGAACATATCTTGTTATGCGAGGAATTTACTTCACCAGGTGGCCTAGGGACCAGAAATTCTAGGGAAACCTTTCGATTTACCCGATCATCCGTGTTGCCAAACAAACTCTGTTCTTCGAGAAGCTACACATTTGTAGCCCTGGAACCCTGCCCTCAATTTGGCTGTGCAAGCCATTCCCCTTTCTTTGATGCCCATAGAGGTTTTCATGAAAGAAAAAAGAAATTATAGATTCAAAGGTGCGCAGGAGTTGTGCATGTTTTTGTTCTAGCATACATTACATTTTGCATAAAACGAAATGAGAACCGCCTTGTGGAAACTGACATTGAGGCCAGGACTGGAACTATCACATCTGCATATGGCACTTGGATAGTAGTAGCACATTGGGTAGGAGAACTTGTGAATTCTCTTCTCCTCTATCTCTAGTACTCGAAATTCATTAAAGAAAAGATGAAAATAGCTTTTGGGCATTAGGTGCGTCATATTATTTTAAAGTTAAGTATTGAAGGTCGTCTTTTAGCATGTTCTTTCACATTCGTCTCCATTGCAGACGCTATATCCCATCGAACCTTTATTTTTGACGAACCAAACGGAGGTGGATCACCGGATACGGGAGCGCAATGTTCATTGGCTCTTCGCCACATGCAACGTGCTGCAGTTCTCACCCGAGACGCTTTTCCTCGCAGTGTCCCTCACGGATCGCCACTTAGAGGTAAGTCAGGTTTCTTTCCTTAAATCTGAACCGTGTTAATATGTGCTGCTTAAAACGAAAGTGTAAACGAAAATGCAGTATGATCAAACTGAATGCTGAAATTAATACGAAAAAAAATTATAATTGGATAAGACGAGTGATACTCTAGCGTTACGTTTCACCTAAAATCGACTTGAGACATCATACGGACTCGAAGGCATTTGCTGTGAATTCTACATTATTGATCTCGTTTGCAGTGTCTTTTCCCACGTAATTTTCTCTCACTTATTGTAATATCCTCGGTGTTTTAAAAAGGCATCTGCAGATTTTATTGCTCGTAATTGCGCATGCGTAAAGTACCGTGTTCTGATATATTATGTCATACTCATGGTGCTTCTCTATATCTTGTCGCTGTGTGATGTCTTGTCGCGACTACTAGTTGTTTATCAGAACTATGGATGCTGCAGCTTCCAACAGTGCCTTGTACGACGGAATTCACTGGAAGCGATGGTTGCAGTTGCGGGAGTGTTTAATATCTCTTATGCATTCGATTAACAAGACTCTTCGATGCGTTTCGAACTTGAATTCGAAATAGCTTCTCGCCCTAAATGTGTACTTATACGGTCCTTATGAAAAGCGAACCGTTTATTCAAACTCGTAATCTACGACGTGACTTCATTGGGCTGTAGGTTCGATAGGTGCTCGATACAAGCAAGCTCTCAGAAGAGAGACTAAGCTGTCGTATTGTTGGAACCACTGTATAAACACTTTTTCAGATTCAAACGGGAGCACTGATGTCGCAGGATTTTAAGTATAGCACACAAAGGAGTGCAGATGAAGTACACGCGCTTTCATCGGGTGCTCGTCATGGTGATTTTTGTTAATATATTTAAGTTAAAGTTAAGTGGTTACTTTGGCAGAGTCGGTCTGTATTCGTCGGTATTTATGCTCACGCGATGACGTTACAAATTTTAGAAGCATGCAGGACTCTATCCAAGAGCTAGTCATGGCGCCCCTGTATCTTAATTAATGTAGCATAGACACGTAATTTCGGCTGAATATTTTCGTCTTTGTAATGAAGTCTACGACAATCTTCTAAGTGTACCAGCACATTGTATTCCCCTGAGACCCTTAAATCAGTTTCATTGATGTTCTTTTCTTTTCAACAGCGGAGCGATGGCTGTGACGTCTCAAGTCCGTAGATATCACATGAAGCTAGGAAAAACGTGTGATATAATGACTGCTTCCTCGTCTCAGTTAACGACTATGATAATGCCCGCCGGCCTCAAGAGGCGGACCACAAGTACATTAGGAGTGATTATATTGCAGATTGTCTCATGTTTCACGTCACTGTAGGGACCAGTGATCTCATAGCGATATGTAGGCTTTTAAAGCCAAACGGTATGAGGCAAAAAACTATTTCGGTTATAAATCTCTTAGCTGTCGCAAGCGAATATCACGCTCTGATCTCCGTATATAATGTCTTTACTCAAAATTAAAAAGCAGAAAACACGAGGCGAAAAATTAGATACGTACTTTCCCTTAAAAGGACTTTGAGGACAACACTGTCGACATTTTGTTTTTGGTAACGTATATTCTACATGCATTTCTGGGCATGTGTTGCTTTTTAGCCCCCTAATTTGCTGCACATTGCCGCTAAAATTATGTATAAAGCTTTCTATACCACTCGACTTAACTTGCCTCCAGTTTGAAATGAAGGACGGTGCTGAGAGCCGTTTGTGGCGTTGGAGTATGAAAACTTTTCGCACCCTGCATTTTAATAGAGAAATCGGGATGTGATGCCGAACGATGTCGTTTACTTTTTAGAATGCGGTAATGTACCCCCTTATGCCAACATCCGTTTATCATCCATCAGTCTCCATTTAAACCCTAAATTTCTCCTATAATAATTAAACTTTGTGAGATAGAAGTTTGTGAAAGGAATTATACTGTTAAAATTCCAGCCTCACCCGGTGAGTTTGTTTGGAGCGCCACTGCGTGCAGTCAGCAGCCAAATATCAAATTAGATTTTATTTTGATACGTATGGCTGCACAATCAATTACACTTAAATTTTGCTTGTTGCAAGGGTGAGTTTACAACGCCGCGTGTTAGCCCGGAAGGCTGGTAAAGGAATGCTATAGCTTGCGGTATCGCCAGAATAGCAAGTATTCAATAGAAATAGCACCTTTAGATCAACCTACGTGCTGAAGTGCTGATAAAAGTCCTTTCTTTGATAGAATGTTCTGGCAAAGTTTCTTCCCCAAGTTCAATGCAAACAGAAATTTTTTTCTGAATAATCGAACGCTGTTGAGAGAAACCTCGAGGGGGTTTCTTATGGAATAGTTTGGTTTTCTTCTGACCAGATTCTTGGGATGAAAAATATTAAGATATAAGGTCTGTCTTCCACAGATATGGTTAGTGGAGTTGTATTGCTTTTTAGCTGAACCGCTGCCGCATGTTTCTACTCCTCAACAGGCCAGAAAGCAGGACATTTCCACGGCTGTGTACATCCTCGCTGTGTGCCCTGTCGACTGCACCATGGCTTGGATAAAGCCCTCCAAGAAGGCCGCATCTGCTCTGTACTGCGTCATGCACTTTTTCACCGAAGGTGGTTGCAGGTGGTTTTTGAAGGTGGTTGCAGCAGATTTTGCAGGAAAATTTGTAATTTACGCTTAAGAACTAGTGGCACAATAAATGCGAAAAGTGGAGTTATATTTATCAAATCTGTACTGTACCAAAAGATTGTTATCTAATATCAATTCGCCATGTTGCACGCCCCAATAAACATATTCACTGTGAAAAACAAATTAACCTGGTATTTCAAGCAAACTAGAACTGATTTTTGATTTATTATCATATTTACATATCTATAAGTCGCAAGAATATTTTTCTATTTTTATTTAGTAATTTTAAAGCACAGGCTGTAGCATCCCTTTCAGATGTGCGTTAAATCAACCGCTTTGAGGATCTTTTTCTGAATGACCTGGAAAAGGGGCCTTCCCCTCTTTAGCGAAATAAGCTGATCGCAAAGAACTAAGGGTAACTTTTTTCCGAAAAAAAAAATTAAAGAGCTTACTTTCTACGCTTTGCATGGAGGTAATATATGAAGCAAATCTCTGGTTTTAATACTTCATGAAGACGCCTGTCATAGAGTCCAGAGTTATTACTTTTTTTTATTGAGAGGAAACATCGGTAACCTGGAACCAGAAATTTAACTTTTTCTAATGCGCCTGCATGTATGCAAGGAAAAGAGAAAAAGTAGCAAAGTATTCACGCATCTTTGCTAACTAGACGGGCATTGGAACAACAAGCCGTTTTGGCCTCTGTTGTTCATAAGCAGTAGAAGACAAACGTCTTCCCGGACGCATCAGATGGCAGATTACATTACATTTCGATCAGCCCGCCGATAGATGTGGCGATAAACGTTCGGCGAACTCATCTCTCCAAGGACGAAACATGAATTTCTTAACAATGATGATTACATTGCGGGGGACGTAAAGCCCGACAATTCGCAATGAGAGTTGGTACACAAATTGGTAATCGTCTCTTGCCTGTATCTTTTCCTGTAGAAAAAAAAATCCGCCTGAAGGGAATAAAATAATTACTCCAAAACTATTGTCATTTCTGAAAGTACATCATGCAATGATTGCAGTACTAATAAATAAAATCTTGTGTGGCAGGATAATGGACTAGTTCGGAGCTCTCATAGCCGATCACGCGTAGCTTTTCGCTTGCGCAGACCACTGAAACCGCCAGATGGAGCGTGCATGCTTTCTGTCGCCACTATATTAGCCACAGGCAATACCGTCTGTTCTATGCATGTGTGTGTTTTCTCTATCAGTCGGTGTGATATGTTCATTATGAAGCACCAGCTATAGCCCAAGCTATTGCATTGTTAAGAATGGCCCGCACTGAATGTTTTTTGCCCGCGAAATCGCATCGCGCGCCCGACGCCTGCGCCGACGGGACGAATTCACTCCCGCATGGACAGTAGCCGAGCGGCGTTTTTTCTTTTGCCGCCTAGTTTTGCGATGCGGCCGGCCCCATCCATACTGAAAGCAGACGGATGCGCAGGAAGCGAAGTGAAGGCGCGCTGGTTCTTGCGCGCGAAAACCTCGCGAGTGCGCATCCTCCAAGCGAGCGAGTCTCCCTCGGCTGGATAAGGCCACATTAGACACTTTAAGTTGGACGTACACAGTGAGCTTGCGTACGCAACGACACTGCGGGTAACAAATGCGCATGCGCAGAACGCAACGCATCTAGCCGCGTGTTGCGGATGCCCGACCGCTGTAAAGCATAGCGTAGCGTACGTAACGTGGGACGCTACGTGCTGTGTTGACAAGATGGCGGCGACTTCTCGCCAGCTTCGGAATAAATACATGCCGCCGCTGGGTTCTCTTACGCAATAGCTCGCTCAAATGGTAGCGGTTCGCTTTTATTTCGCTTACACTTGCCCAAACGTAGTGGTATAAGCTATAACTAGCCCCTGTTTATCAGACAATTTGGCGATATTAGAGCACTTAAGCCTAACTAAATGCGCTGTATTTTCCTCGTAGCAACGACACCAGGCCGAGTAGCTTTCTAGCTTTTAGTCAGTTCTTACGTTTTCTTCAGTTTACAAAGTTTTTCTTCTTGGAACAAAAAAGGCTCGCAGTGCACTCACCCTAGTTTTCAGTAATCACGGATGAAAATTTCTTCAACCGAGCGTTGATCGCTTTGAAGTCTTACCACTAGATGGTGCTACTGTCTACGCGCCCGCCTGAGGGACGCTACAGGGCGACCAACTAAAAGTGTCGTGTTTACACTATTCACAGCGTACGCAACGCAGTAAGAGATGCGTACGCAAGCTTACTGCGTACGCCCAAACTAAAAGGGTCTATTCTCACAGCCGGCCTCCTCTACGGCGGGGCGGCGACGGAGCCGAAAAGCGCGGCAGCAACGGAGCGGCGCGGTGTTCTAATCGAAAGAGGCGCCGGACACCGGAAAACCAGTTGTGGCGGGCGCTCGCTTCTCCCACGTGACTCTATGCCAGTGCCTTTTTCTTTTCTCCCGCGTGGAAAAAAACAACAGCGGCCGAGGGGTCCGAAGGAGATGCCGAAGGTATGGCAAAATTCGTCTGCTTGCGTTGCTATGTATACTTACGTTCGAGAATTAGGCTAGCAAAACAGTTTGGAAAATCTTTTAACAGTATCAGCTAATAAACATGCAAATTTTCAGATTTTTCACGATAGGAGAACTCAATGAGGGTCTCAAAGAAATGAATCCGTCGTGCTAGTAACATTCCATACCGGATCGTTTTGCTGACATTCCTGTCTGTTTAAATGCATTTTATTCTGATATGCATCTGTTTGTACAACCATGCCACTCGCAAATGCTTGTATTTTACAGCTCTGTGTTTACTGTATCCATGTGCTCGAACTACAGCCAATGTTTTATAGAGTAAAGGGATGAAATTTTGCCCAACGATTCTCTCTCTCCCTGTAAATAGAAAAGGTGTCCAGCTAAATGTAACCACGTTCTTAACAACTGAAAGAGTGTCCAAGGCGTGCAAAATTGGTTAAGCACTGCTGATGGTCGCGTGGCCTACTCTGCAGTATCTATTCAGGACAAAACTTGAGTTTCCGTCCAGTGTGCGTATATGACATAGAAGTGACCTTCGCACGTAGCGATTTCATAGCAACAACTTTAAGCGAGATGACAAGCGTATTTTGACTATGGCTAATGCGATGGTGTCTCGAGATTATTCCCGTGTCGTTCCTGAAATGTTGCCCACCCCATGATTTGGACCAAAGTCTATTTTCAGGGCGATTTCAATGTGCTCGTTAGGATGGCAGTCTCAAAATATGACCCTTGCCAGCCCCGAAATTTGACCTCGGCCGATTTTGACCAACCAGCGTCCAACCATATGTGAGCGCGCCCGACACAATGACCACCACCAAATCTCCTCCGTGCCATTGCCAAAATGCTTTCGCACGACCTTTGGTGTAACAATGATTAAACCCTGCCTAACTTTCTTTTTCGCGATGCCCAGCCGATTAGTTAGCTTAGAATGACAAGCTAGCTTTTTAAATATTAACCTCTTCTTCCCAGCAAACTACCGTCCGAGTATTTTTCTTCAAGTTCTAAAAGATAGCGCGAGAAATCCAAATACATAAAAGTGGTGCTACTTGAACGCAACAGATGCAAATTCGCATATTGTATATTCCGCGCCTAATGCAAACACAATACTCATCGGAGACTCGTTTACCTGGAACGCTTCGTACATTGCCAAGTGAAATAAAACCGTCATCCGATCTCTGTTCCTTGGCAGCAGGCGCTTTTCGGGGCGCAAGACGCGTGCATCTCCCGACGGCCCGCGCACCCAAGCACCGGCGCATCACCGCCGCCGAAGCAGTCTCTCGCTAGCAGCAAGCAAGCCGCGGGTCACGCACGTGAGGCGAGCTCGAGCTGCGACTGCACGTTTTTAGTGGGGCGGGGTTCCATCGCCGTCGCTCGACGGAAACGGAGAGCAGGGTCCAGCGAAACCAGCCGCCCGATTTGGGGGGTGGGGAAACTGGTCCGAAAACATCCCTCTCCGTCGGCTCCGGCAGCGACGGAGGAAGCGAAAAACCGGCTGTGAGAATGTGGCCTAACTGTAGCCGGGTGCGCCGGCGCGGCTCCGTCTAGATTCACGTGAAACCCGCTCCTGCTCTCATTGGCCCTCTGTCGCTGCCCTCTCCCGGCGTCGGCGTTTTTTTTTCTGTTCGGCCATAACACAACGATTTGGCGAAAAAGTCCTCTCCAGCGGCAAAAAAAAAAAAAAAACGCTCCGCAGCGGTCGACGCCGACGAATCGCTCGGAAAAACGCGCCATGGGGGCCACGCTTTAGGGCGCGCTCACACTTGTCCAAAAATCCGGCGAGCGAAGCGGATTCGCTCGCCGGGAAAACTAGGACCTGTTCTCACTTGTTGATGCCCGGGCGAGGCGGAACCGCCGCGCCGCTGCTGTTTCTCGATTTTCCACACACTTCCCGCCAACCACGTCACCGCTCGCGGCGTACATAGATATGGTTAGAAAAGAGCAAAAATCGATGCTGTCCGTGTACCATAACCGTATGTACGCTTGCGTATGTAAACGCAGCCACATTCCCATTTTTGGTTCAACGTATGCAAACAGACTCGCAACGAAAAGCTCAACCGAGTGGCGCCATCTGCTTGTCAAGACGGGAACTAGTACTGTAAACAAAACCGGCGCTCCTCTTAGGCTTAGTAGCGGCAGAATCGTCGCTCAAAATAAAAAATAAAGCAGATTTATCGCTTATACTTTTGCTTATAGGTGAGGTGAGACGAAGCGATGTACCGGTGTCCGATCTATGGCCAGTGAACGCGCTGAACAAGGCCGCAACAACGACGAATTCATTCCGAGGCGAGGGGCTGCGTCGAAGGGCGCCGCCATGTTTCTCGCCGCGACGGCGAACGCGAAAAATTTGGGTCCAGCCCGATCGCCCTCGCAGCGCCGCTTTCCGCCTCGCTCGGTGTCAAAAGCGGCCGAATCCGCATCGCTCGCCGGATTTTTGCACAAGTGTGAACGGGCCCTTAGACTCCAGGTGTAGCAGGAGACACAATCGCGGGGGGCCAGGTCAAAAATGTATACTGTCATTAAATTTGCAGCAGCTTTTGGTGCCCCCCAAAAATGTTTGTAGCTGAAAGGTAGATAAAGGGAAATGGAGGGGTAAAGGGGGGCATGAGCAGAGATGGGCGTAGCCATGAACCTGGGAAAAATAGTGCCTTGCATGGAGGGGCTAGCAGCCTCATTGGAAAAAGGGCGCGGCCGGGATGAAAGGTGGGGAGATTTGGGGATTAAAAAAGAGGGAAGGCGAAACCTAATAAAGGGATTTGGAATTCTTGGAGAATGCATGATGGGAAGCAATTAAGGTGATGCCATTAAGAGAAAAGGAAGTAAGAAACGCTCAATCCTCAGTGTATTACTGAGTGGAAGACGAAACGCAAGTGTTATGTGCGAGGCAGATGTTCGGAGCCAGAAACATTTGAAGAATAAAACATGAAGCATGGGCATTCATTTCTCCATAATGCCTTCAAATGCTCCTGTAATGTGAGAGGTAGCGTTATGTGGTCTTGGCTTGTTGAAAAATGCCATAATAATGCTGTCATAAAGATGGCAAAGCTATAAAGCGAGAATACACTGTTAGTCCAGAATACATGTTCTTTCGTGCTTCCATATTTATTTCGTGTGGGAAACAAGCTGGTATAACCCACGGCTGGCTATGGCCTGTCGTGAGTAATTTCACTCTCTTGTAGAGCAAATAATGCTGTACTTTTTTTACATATCTATGTAGACAAATCGGTCTCCGATATAAGATGAGGATGTATTCCACCCGTGCGTTCCGGGGCTTGCTGAAAAGAGGGCACTAGCCTAAAATGCATTGATTCCGACCTATTGCCTTACAACTGCCGCCTACAGAAATGCAGAAAACGACTAAAATGCTTTTAATTCCGTGCTTACTTGTGATGCTTTTCTTCAATAAAGATATTGTTTGAAATCGAAAAAAAAAGTACCTGTGTGCGATTATCAGAAGACGTAAGCCAGAGCGACGAAGAAAAATTAAGGAAGAGCGCAAAAAATGCATAAAAGCGACAATTTGGAACAATAATGCTCACAGAAAAGGACGGAAATCAAAATAGAAGAACACAACAAGATTCGTAATCACAGGGTGCGACGTACATTAGCGCAGGAATCTCTTTGCACGTGGCCGCGTGCCTTTATGATGCCGGACCAATATTTCGCACGTGTGCAAGGTAGAAGTCTAAAACACGAAGCCATTGCCTTGTTTCTGGCCGTTGCTAAAGCTGCGCATGAAGTCGGTTTAGCGATTACGGTCACGCCGAGGTACTCCCTTTTGGAAAAGTAGTTAAATCATGTAAATGCTCTGTTTTAGACCTTGATTTCGTGGCTGCAGTAAAAAAAAAAGAGGAATGCCTCGTTTTCTTCTCTTACTGCTGGTCGCAGTGTTCTATGAAAAGGGTAGTTTAAGGGTTATGCATGTTTAAACTCTCTAAGCGGCCCAGGCTATCAGTGAACCCGTAGTGAAGGACTCCGGAAATTTCGATCCCAAAGCGGTTCTTTAGCGTGCGCTGACATCGCACACTACATGATCCTCTATAATTTCACTTCCATCGATATTCGACCGGCACGGCCGGGATCTAACCCGCGTCTTTCGGGTTCGCAGCCGAGCGGCTTAAGGTGTTTAAAAGTCGACAGGTGCTATTTATAGACCCGTTTGAAATAATTCATATTTACAGTCTACTGAATGCAAGTATCGCACACACTGAACGGCGAACGAAACATGATTTTAATTCCTTATAGAGTGCCTGTGTGGTTAAGTTGTTGAGGCTCAAAAATATTTTCATTAAGGAAAGCCTGCTGAAAACTGCCGCAGTCTTGGTCACAGGTTTTCCAGTGCGAGCCTCCAATTGACGCTGCAAATTTTAAGCATCGCCGAAAACCGAGGTGAAAGGGAAGAATACAGCCGCAGCAGGATCAACAGCGATGCTACTGCTGTAGTCCTGTGTGTTTTTTCGTCGTTTCGGTTCGAAATTGCTAACTCGTTCGAATTTCGCGCGCTTTTCGATATCGAACGACGCATATTCACAATGCGTGGAAGCTCTAAAAGCGATCTGAAGGTTTTGATGGGAAAAATATTCGCTTATTTTAAATTTTGTTGCGCGGGCTACACAGAAAAGCATCCCCCTTTCTCACCCCTCGGCATCCTTGACACGAACAATGAGCAGCCCCCCCCCCCCCCCGCCTCTGCACGGGGACAAATCCTCTCCCCTTCCCTTTCCTGCTACCCCTCCTCAGCACTGATAAGAAGAGTTGTGCTCCAATAAAATAGTCAAGAGCAGTTCTTTCTTCCGCAAATCATAGACTTGAGTCAGCTGTGGAGACAATCTGCACTGCGTCATGGTGAGTTTATTCTCCGAAATGGCATATCTGGGACAACGCCTACAGCGAGTTCTTCCCCCATTTTCATCCGCCATCTACTTTCGCACACGAAAATTCTGTGAAGTGAACATACGCTGTCGGGAATTTGGTGCGGGAATTTTAATGAGGGGGCAGGGGGTGTTTGTCGTTGAGCATTATAAACGAGAATCGTGTCAGAGCTATCGTTGAGTGCCTGAAAAAACCTAGATTTGTGGAAATTTTTTTTTGGTTTTCCTCACTGTTGATAAGAACGACAAAACCACAATACTTTCAAAACGAAATTTTCTCCAGTGCACAACCTTACTATGCTCTATAATTAAGGTGTTGTTGATTCTTCTGGTAGCCTGCTACGCATCTGAAGATATCCAGGCGTTCGCTAGCAGGGCTGCTAACAAGTCTACATAGTCTCGAGATACTTTCGCGAGATGACGAGAAAAAAATCGAAAAAATCTGCCCATTTCGATTCAAACTTTGCCTAAAAAGAAGACACACTGGTCCTGTACAGCAATACTTAGTAATAATGTCTTGCATAACTTTTGGAACATTTCTTTGAATCAGTTATCCTCCAAAATCCTGCAACTATATTGACCTAACTTGTTTTAAGTAGCGCCTGAGACATACAAAGCGCTGTCTGTAGACGAATTTGTTTTCTAAATATCTCTATCTGCCATTTCTCATGTGTGCCGTATTCAATTCATTTTGTAAGATAACTGCTTACACCAAAGGCGTTATTGCATGCTGTCATTGAGGCTAAGACGACGGCAGTATTACGACAGTAGCCAAGAAATGCGCCCCACCCTGATTTTATGTCTTCATTGAGAGCAAAGATGATTCCGACCGCAGGAAAAAAGAGCTTTTCTAACGAGGCTTTAAATTTGATTATTTAAATATATACCTCTAATGGGACTTCTGAGATTGGAGCGTTTAAAAACGCGGCAAGTGCTTTGAGTCATTCTACGTGGGACACTCGACACGAGGCTTCTGGCATCAATTGGATATTCTTTTTGCAACATGTCTGAATCTCTCGCATTGCTCATGAAACTTCCAACAGCCTCGACCCGACATTGGCATTATTTCCGCACTAAAACAAACAATATACGCGCCAATGCCAAAGCAGTGATGTCGATGTCTAGGAAAGGGGCCGGCATTCTCTTAGAGGTGTAGCTCATGTATCTCTCCATGCTAAATATTTGATAACAGGCTTTATTTTCAGCAACGTTGAGCTTTCACGCATTTAACCACCCTCTGAGCCTTTTCGCGCGGAATGTCCTGTGGAATGGAGCACGACTTCGATCTGTGCGCGTTATGTTCCACGAACAGGGTTTTATGGAAGCACCGGTTGTTTGCACGCAGATGTGCACGTGGATCCTTTTAACCTCCCTCGGAGCCTTTTCGCACGGAATGCCCTGTGTTTGCACGCAGATGTGCACGTGGATCCTTTTAACCTCCCTCAGAGCCTTTTCGCACGGAATGCCCTGTGGAATGGAGCATGACTTAGCTGTGTGCGCGTTATGTTCCACGAACAGGGTTTTATGGAACCACCGCTTGTTTGCACGCAGATGTGCCCGTGGATCCTTTTAACCTCCCTCGGAGCCTTTTCGCACGGAATGCCCTGTGTTTGCACGGACATGTGCACGTGGATCCTTTTAACCTCCCTCAGAGCCTTTTCCCACGGAATGCCCTGTGGAATGGAGGACGACTTCGCTGTGTGCGCGTTATGTTCCACGAACAGCGTTTTCTGGAAGCACCGGTTGTTTGCACTCAGATGTTCACGTGGATCCTTTTAACCTCCCTCGGAGCCTTTTCGCACGAAATGCCCTGTGTAATGGCGGACGACTTCGCTGTGTCCGCGTTATGTTCCACGAATGGCGTTTTCTGGAAGCACCGATTGTTTGCACGCAGATGTGCACGTGGATCCTTTGAACCTCCCTCGGAGCCTTTTCACACGGAAATGCAAGGATACAGGTGGCTCACATGAAAGAGCGGAATGAGGCTCTTAGTGAAGAGACATTTAACAGCAAAATTAAATCTCTTCCCTCAAAGAAGCTGGTTGTAAAGAGTTGTTTCCTTGCTGCAAGGCGAAAATCACACAAGGGAATGCGATACGATGATGAGTGGATTTTAGAATGTATGCTGATGAGGATGCGAAGCCCGAAGTTGTAGGAACATCTCCGCAGACAGTCTATTATGGTTCTGCCAGGGCGAACTTGCCTGAAAAAGTACCTACAGCGCTTCAAGGGTGACTTTGGCATCAGTACAAAGGTCTTCGATGCCCTAAATGAAAAAACAAAGACCACGGATGCTTACAGTCGTCACGGTGGCCTCGTCAGTGACGAAATAAAGCTTTCGGAGCACCTAAATGTGAAATCAGCTGGGGAGTATAGCTGCAATGAATTCTTGGACCGTTCTGTGTATACGGTAAAAGCTCTTTGATTCAAACCCCGCAATGCGAAAATCCGCATAATTCGGACTGCCGGCGCGGTCCCGGCCAACGCTATGCAAGTCTATGGCGTTGCACGCTCGCTGTTTCGGAAGCTACGGGTCTCGCACCGGTTAATTCGAATGGGCTCCCAAAGGTGGTTGTGTACATACAGGTATCGGTTCGGCAAGCGGTCGTCCAAATAGCCCCCCTCAAAGCTGAATTCTGTGCTACAGAATCACTCGCGCACCTCTGACTTGCGCTGAACGGCAGGCGTGATGGCGGAGGGACGGCCTCATCTACAAGAGCGGACACAGTGATAGTTTCGATTTTGGTTTTCTGAAACGTACGCCCAACCGCACTAGCCAGCCAGCCAAACCCAGCTACGCGCCGTTTATAGCATTGGTTGGCTGTTTCGCTAATCTTCCCTATCCACATTTTTTTCTTGCCGCTTCGGAGCTGCTGAGCAATGCCGTATTCATCGCCCGTGAATCTTCCGCGCTTGCGGCGTGCGATGCACTAGCGGCAGAGCTCCACCGCTAAAAATAGTGATTGTTGCGCCGTTCTCATCTAAAATAACAAGCAACTACTGCCAAGTCTTTCACCAAATAAATTTACCGTGATGTAAGCGGTTCTTGTCAGTTTTTTTTTCGGAGCCATTCGATAGTTCGAACTTAATTTCAGACTATGCGAACATTTTTTCCGGTCCATTGAAGCACGAATCAGCGAGCTTTACAGTATGAGAAAAATACGATGTTCTGCTAAGCACTACAATATTGCTCGAGCCGTGCAGTGCTCTGGTAATATTCGATCGTCCAGTCTTTTAGCACGTGTTTCTTTTTATGCTGGTTTAGCCCCTTTGCCATATTCTGATCTGTGTTGAGAGATGTCTGCGCATAAAACAAGGTGTTTTCCTTGTGCTTTTTTCAGAATTCAGGTGATATTGAAGGCTTTGTTGACCTTGGAGGTCATACACCAGCTGACCAAAAGAATGTGCTGGCAGACCATGGGATGATTGTGCTGTTTCAGCCATTTACTGGTAAACGTTTTTTTTCTCTTGGTTACAGTTGGCAACTTTATACTTAAAACGCACGTACATTTGTGAGAGATTACCTTTCCGCAGGAAAATGAACGCAAATCCTCGGTTTTTTTGCCTCAAAGGGCAATGTGAAGGCCCCAATACTGGCGAAAATCATTTTGGAAACCACAGTCCTTGCGGAAAAGGCTGGTCTCTTCGTGGATTGCATAACATGCGACGGCGCCAGCTGGATTAGGAGCATGTGGCGGCTGTTTGGAATACAGGGTAAGGCTGTAATTTCACGCAAAATGCAAGATTGTTTAGAGTGTGCGTGGTGCTAGTGCAGATTTCATGTTTCTAATGTTTAAATATTGTGATGAAGAAACTGATCGCAATATTGTTTTTTTTTTCAAAGGTTCTCCAAGCCACAATCGGAGCAGCACCAAACACCCAGTGGATCCTAAAAGGCAGCTCTATTTTTTGTCAGATTTTCCACACCTTTTGAAGAATGTGAGAAATGGATTTGTTGGAAAAGGATACCTGACACCAGCTGGGCATGTTCACATTGGTATTGTACTAGCAGCCTTCGAAGCGGATCGAGAAAATGTTACACTGAATGTTATGTCAAGCCTGACAAATGCACACCTTAAGCCAAACTGCTTTGAAAAAATGAAAGTGGACATCTCATTTCAGCTCTTCAGCGACCAGGTCATCAAAGGACTTTTCATTTATAGAGAACACATTGAAGCCTCACATAGGACCGTGCAGCCGACAGTAGATTTCGTAAAAGAAATGAATCGCCTGATTCGTGTTATGACATCGCGAACAAGCGAGAAGGCACTCAAGCCTGACAGTCCAAATGTGCAATTTCTGAAAGGCTTCCTAGAGTATCTGCAGGAATGGGAGCAAACTGCAAAACCAGCTGTTGGTGATTTTCTTGCAGAAAGCACGTCTGCTGGGCTAAGGGTTACCATCAAGAGTACACTTGGCTTGCTGTCCTACCATACGTCGACTGTGGGTTTCAAGTATCTTTTAACATCCAGATTAAACCAGGATAAGCTTGAAAACCTTTTTGGTATAATTAGACAGTCGTCTGGCTATAACGACCATCCGACAGTGTCACAGTTTCTGATGACTGTGAATTTACTCGCATTCTACAACCTGGAAAAGCCACCTAGAGGAGTGAACTGCACCCCAGACGTATTCAAAGCACTGCTGAGCCCAAAGGTGGTGTGTGAAACTACGAGTAAGTTCCTTTCAGACAAAATAGATGACCTTCTTGACCACGGAAACGTCAGTGAAGCTGAAGATGTAGTTCAAGCTGTCGTGTCTAGCAGTGACCATGCATCGTGCATAGAGAAGAAGAGCCACAGTGCTTTCATCTACTACACTACAGGCTACGTGGCAAGAAAGATCATTGCTAAGAATTGTTGTCCACAGTGTGCAGGCTGCCTATGTGTAAGCAAAGCTGAAGCAAGTGCCGACGCCGCTTCGTACTTTACTAGCTATTTTGACAATGGGGGCCTAGTGTACCCCAGTCAGAGCTTGTCAGCTGCTGTAAAGGCCATGGAAGATGCCTTTACTGTGTTTTTTAGTAAAAACAAGCTCCATGAAATGAGTTTAGTGGAATTTTCTAGTCATCTACATACACTGTCTTTTCCTCAACTTGGCTGCTCAGAGCATGAAAAGGCAGTTTTATCTACCGTTGCAAAGTTTTATGTTCTCTTAAGGTTTCGTTTTTTTGTCAAGGGCCTCAACAAAGAGAGGGAAGCGCAAAGGCAGCGGCATAAGTTTCTAAAACTGCGTCGCTGCCAATAAATGCTTCTCATGTGCACATATGGGCCCTGCTTGCTGTACTTCTGTAACATGTCCGCGATTGATATTGCACGCGAATAAAAACGAGTGTTGCACGACTGTGTTTCCTGCGTTATTCACATTGCATGTGTTTACTCGTTCGCAAATGTAGTACGCACACAGCGAGAACACCTAATTATAATCCAATAAAATTACCGAAGCGTTTCGCCCACTTTATTAAAGAAAAGGTTACCGAAAAAGTACATCATATATATATATATATATGGATATTCGGAGGTCGTGGGTTCGGATCCCACCGGCGGCATGGTTGTTTTTTCTGCTGCTTTATAAGTAATTTTCTTTAATCGATTTATTAACCTAAGTACTATAATATCCCACTGATAAGCACAACACATAAAAAAAAACATTCCCCTATATGCACCTTGGTTTCGGTGACTGTTAGCTCCCTTAATAAGTTTGTCAAACGGGCCCCTCATTTCATTTAACTTATCTGCTAATAGCTTAACGAGGGTCTCGGTTCTGGCAGTCTTGATGCCATAGGTAGCTTAAGAGGGCTCTCGCACAGTTTCCGCCCTCGCCGTTAGATGACGTTCCACGTCACACTCGCGGTATTACAGGACGTGCTACGTCCGCCGCTATGGTCGAGGGTGGCGCTGGTGAACACTCTCAAGGTTCGCTTACACCCAATGAACATAAATACCCACGAGAGCGGCAGATTGGACAGCCGTCGCCGTAGCTCAGTTGGTAAGAGCACCGGACGCGATATTCGGAGGTCGTGGGTTCGGATCCCACCGGCGGCATGGTTGTTTTTTCTGCTGCTTTATAAGTAATTTTCTTTAATCGATTTATTAACCTAAGTACTATAAAATCCCACTGATAAGCACAACACATAAAAAAAAACATTCCCCTATATGCACCTTGGTTTCGGTGACTGTTAGCTCCCTTAATAAGTTTGTCAAACGGGCCCCTCATTTCATTTAACTTATCTGCTAATAGCTTAACGAGGGTCTCGGTTCTGGCAGTCTTGATGCCATAGGTAGCTTAAGAGGGCTCTCGCACAGTTTCCGCCCTCGCCGTTAGATGACGTTCCACGTCACACTCGCGGTATTACAGGACGTGCTACGTCCGCCGCTATGGTCGAGGGTGGCGCTGGTGAACACTCTCAAGGTTCGCTTACACCCAATGAACATAAATACCCACGAGAGCAGCAGATTGGACAGCCGTCGCCGTAGCTCAGTTGGTAAGAGCACCGGACGCGATATTCGGAGGTCGTGGGTTCGGATCCCACCGGCGGCATGGTTGTTTTTTCTGCTGCTTTATAAGTAATTTTCTTTAATCGATTTATTAACCTAAGTACTATAATATCCCACTGATAAGCACAACACATAAAAAAAACATTCCCCTATATGCACCTTGGTTTCGGTGACTGTTAGCTCCCTTAATAAGTTTGTCAAACGGGCCCCTCATTTCATTTACCTTATCTGCTAATATATATATATATATATATATATATATATATATATATATATATATATATATATATATATATATATATAAGATATCTATGTACAGCACAAGTTTCGTGTTTCGAAACACGAAGTTGTGCTGAATTTCGCAGCAGCTTTCGCGCAAGCGACAAGTGCTAAATGCGCAGCTCCTCGACAGAGACTCAACACAAACCATGAAACCTATAGTCAGCTGCCTCCATGACAGCTTTGGTCGATTACAGCTGAACGAAAGCAAAAATGCACTAGTCCTCTTGCCGATGTTGCGAGAGCGTTGCGGCTCGGCGGCACCCTCCCGACTTGCAGCGCTCCATGCGGCGGCCGTCGGCATTCATCGCTCGCGGTGCCACCAGGAAGGCCACGGTCGGCACACTAGCCAGTATATTCTAGGCACTATAGACCAGCTTTTCCTCCGTGACGTTACGCGCCGGCGCAGCGGCCCTAGCGGGAGGATCGGGAGTCAGGTGCTGGCTGCGGCCGCGCGCGACCGTGCGAGTTGGGGCCCAGCTTTTCCTCCGTGACGTCACGCGCCGGCGAAGCGCCCCTAGCGGGAGGAGCGGGAGTCAGGTGTTGGCTGCGGCCGCGCGCGACCGCGCGAGTTGGGGCCCAGCTTTTCCTCCGGCTGTCGTGACGTCACGTCACGTGGTTTGGTGGCTGCCCGGCCGCGCCCAAGGGCTGAACTGAGTGATAGCAATATGCAACGCATAAAAGGCGGACGACTTCGCTGTGTGCTCGTTATGTTCCACGAACGGCGTTTTCTGGAAGCACCGGAAGTTTGCACGCAGATGTGCTCGAGGATCCTTTGAACCTCCCTCGGAGCCTTTTCGCACGGAATTCCCTGCAGAATGGCGGAGCACTTCGCTGTGTGCGCGTTATGTTCCACGAACGGCGTTTTCTGAAACACCGGGTGTGTGCACGTGGTCTCTTTTAACCTCTCTCGGTGCATTTTCGCACGGAATTCCCTGTAGAATGGCGGACGACTTCGTTGTGTGCGCGTTTTGTTCCACGAACGGCGTTTTCTGGAAGCACTGGGTGTGTGCACGCAGATGTACACGTGGTTCGTATATGCATGAGCCCTAAGCAAAACATGCGTGCTGTTCCTTAAGCATTGCTAGAATTAGGTACCACTGGGCTCACCTATTTCTGAAAGCATGGCCATGAAGCCATTGATAAGGGATGTATAATGGCCACTCCCACTTGTATTCCTTCCCCACTGGAAAATTCAGGGAACGCTGGGGTAGCTGGCAGACAAGGAAGCGGGATAGATGACAACACCCATTTTCTTTCTGGTTGAAGGACCTGAGGACAGCATGAGATAAGAAGTTCAGGACAAAACAAGTTGGTCCCTGTTTCCCCTACCGATAAGCAGAGTGCAAGGGGAAAAACGAACACTTGCCCATCAATACACCCTCCTCTTCCCTTTCGAATCCACATTGCAGGGAAGGTGGAGCCCTAGAATTCTTGTGAATGTCATTGTTGTGACTAGGCGTGGGGGGATTAACTAACGTCTTTTTTCTCCCCTCCTTTTCGATCATGTGTTATTCTTCTCCTACCGGATTCATATCCCCATGCGACCGAGTCACGAACCAATGACCCCTGCCGACCTAAGCCTTGTCCACTTCCCTTCTACCCATCAATTCTCTCTCTCTCTTATCTACACATGACCTGAGCCACCTTGCCTATAAATGTGGAGCCAGGTGTATAGTGGGCGCAGTTTCCAGAAAGCTGTTGTACAGTGCTGGTCTCAAGTTGATTCGAGCCGTGAAGTCAGTGAAATCTCAAGCTTCGGTGTTTAAGCAGCAAGGAGGTTCATCTTGCATCCTGACGATCTTCAACGGATCTGTTCTTGAGGTGAGTTGATTCAGCCGTATATCTATGTCCGTATAGAAATTATCGTTTCGGTTCATCTATTAGCCCGCTGAATACTTTTACTTCTGCTGTTCTCACAACATTGCCCGTGCTTGCATACGAGTGTTGGTGTTGCAGGTTTGGATTTTTCACAGATTGATCCCAATATTCATTCGTTATTTTCATCAGTGCATTCAGGTCTACACAGAGGAAATCTTGGCTCCCTGCTCATCGACTCCTCGTGGAGTGTGTAATTCTACGGAAATTGAACTGCGACGTTTGAAGGAATTTTGTTTCGAGGCTAAAAATTGCAGTGATTAGATCAAATATACCCTAGGAACAAGTGTAAGACAATTGACGATAAGAAGTCCATAGAGAAACCGTGATCATAATTTCATGAGAGAATAGGTCGGTGCGTTATAACGGTACAATTTATCTATTGGAGCAAAAGCAGCTTTATCAGAGGTTGCCTTGTGTCGGACAAATTAGGAATTTCACATAGACCGTTCGTTTGCGGGTCACTTTTTTTTCCTGCATAGAGGTAATCGAGCACTATTTTTCGAGCGCAAATTCATGCAGAATTTAGGTTGATCCAAGAACCTTCTATGCTTTGGGTTTTTTGCGTTATATTCTACAGCGCAATGCGGTTTTCCAAAACAGTTTCTTTTCGTGCTTGACATAGGACACGCATTCTTTGCACTTCCTTTCATTAAGAAGCACAAAAATCACTCTTTCCACTAAATTTTGATGTCAAATTGAGAGTTTTCTTCCCTCTCTGTTGCAAATAGTCGCGTACATATCCAATCTCATACAGATCACTCTCACGGTTGAGTGGGATCAGCGTGCCTTTGTGTGTACAGAGCGAAAACATCAGCAACTATTTTAAACAGGGTCCATTGATGGGTGTGTGTTAAAGGCCGGTGGCGTACCATGCAGTGGGCCCAATAAAGCATCAGGTCTGTGGCCTTGCTCTGGGCTCTCGCTTCTTGGTCGCTCTGTTCAAATTTATGCCCAAATTATTCCACATGCATGGAATAGGCACTAGACATCCACAGAGTGAGATCCATCGTTTTTACAAACAATTTCCGTGCAGCCGCCGGATTTTTCGTCTTTCGGGATTCTGGGAATTCGAGGCACCACATCGCTGTCGTCCGCCTGATCTGCTGTGTCCGTTCAAGATATAATGGAGATCTTAACACACCTTTTCATAGGGCGGAACAATCTGTGAAAGAAGTTGTAGAGAGCGAGAGCCCAGAACATTTCCGCGGACATGGCGCTTTAGTGGACACTGCTATTCTCAAGAAAGTCATGATAATAGATTTGGCATTCGTGCTGCGTTCAACTCAAGGCGAAGTTATCTTTTTGAACGACACATCACGTTTTGTGGGCGAAAGACCAATTGTCCTTCCGCAATATGTGGTGGTGTAGCCAGGCGAGCGTTCGCGATCTGAATATTTCTCGGCCTGGTTGTAGATGATTACGCGTGATGAGGGCTGAGGCAGGTTTACGGCTGGATGCCCCACCTGACTAAATGCAATCTCACGCTTCACGTGGAGTCTTACGGCTGGATGCCCCATCTGGCTAAAAGTAATCTCCCGCTTCAAGTTGCAATGGTGTTCAGAGCATTTGCGCAGTGTTAACCAATGGGTGCTCTGCGAGACGAGCAAAATGTTTTGGAATGTTTTACGTCAAGCGTTTTATCGGTAGTGCTCTCGCCACGTGCCATGATCCGTTGCTGACTCCAACGTGCACGCATTTCGGTGCTTGAAAAATGACCGTCTTTGATATAGCGATTCACAGTACTGTAGCATGGTGTATGATGTACTCTGTTATTCTTCATAAACGCTGGACATCGCAGGTTCCCTGTGAAATCGGAAAACTGCTTTTAAAAAGTTTCTACAAGGTTGACCCTTGCGGGTTCAGCCAGTAGTCACCGAGCGCTATCACCTCGCGAATGGGCGTCATAAAAAGCGGCGCACAATCGGCTTAGCTTGAGAGCTGGCCGTGCGCGATCGAAAAGTGGGCACAACGACGAATATTAGTTCTGGGTTCGGCTCCCTTCTAATCCACAACCGAAGTTCGTATGGCGATAACTGGGCCGATTTCAATTGGCTCCAGTAAAACTGAACCGGTTCGGTAAAGGCTCTTAAATTATATATTTACTGTGACGATTGTATTGGTGGCCATTTTTCAAAGTTCACGCGTTGTTTTTTTTCCATTCATCACACAGCAGTCAACACAAGAGGGTAAAGAAACAGCGCCCAGAATCCTGTTCTCGCTTCCGAGGAATGACTTCCTCCGCCCGCTGAGCGAAAGACCTTCCGCCACAAATGCTGGCCGTCAGCTTCAACCGAGCTCGACCTCACGAGTGCATGACAGTGATGCTGCTGATATATTCTTACAGGAGGTAAGTACCACGCTTTGGTTTCGAATATGCTTATTAATGCGAAAGCATTTTCTGGCTATGTTTGCGGTATCGTGTAATCACGAGCTTGTCCCTAAGAGTTCGTCCGAACTAATGGGTTTATTAAAAAAAAATTGGTACCATCGGATACAGCATCAAAAAATATCTTACGGGAGATCGGGGGGTTGATGTGGGTTATATAGAACCCGAAATGTCAAAAAATCAGAACCAAAAAGTGGGCGGAGTCGGAGCAAAACAAGCGCCAAGTTTTAAAACACCGGAAATGCGCGGAGCCATGCGTGGCGTGAAATTTGAATGCAGAAGCGTGGCGCCCAGTTGAAAACTCAAAATGGGCAATTGATAGAAGAGGGGCCAGGAGGCGTCAATGCTTTCGCATTCCTCCAGTGGCGGTTACCTCAGTGGTGTCGAACGTTTTTAAGTCATCGCTCTTATGAAGAAAGACTGCTAATTAAAAGTTCTCCTGTGGTAGGGCGCTCTTACGGCGATTGCTAAGGGTCAACGAAAAGACCCAGCACTGACGCACAGGGCAGTGTGAAGTGCATTCTCGCTTTTTATCTTGTTCTCAAATGGTGTCACAAAAAAAATCAGATTAATCATTTTAATTCTCCTTCAACAGTAAACAAAAAGCCCAAAACTGATAGAAATTTGTGACCTTTACCTTGCTGAGAAATTTAAGATGGGCTCAAATAAGAGAATCTGCTAATATTTCGAAGAATCTTAGGGATAACGAAATACAAATAGCTATTCCCGGTCCGCGACCCTTTCAATCTTTTTATGGTGGGCCAGTCGTATTGTGCCTACGGCTAGAAATGGTAGTTGTTAGAAATTAAGGAGAAACCACCTTTGGCGTTCGGGAGAAAACAAAAAATAGGAAATGTGCAGGAGGATACGGGTTTCATACATATTTTTAATCATCAAATGAACCGCATTCGACAGAAGAGATTTTTGCAGATAGGTAATACATTATGTCAGAACAACGTACACTGCTTGAAATAGCAATAAAAATATCGCCTTCATTAAACAGGGGTAGAGAAAGAATACATATTTGCGTTTGTAAGAAAATTAGCCGAGAATACGAGCAAATACGCAGAGAGAAGGTTGAGTAACGTTGATATTAGTCGCGTTATTCCATTGAGTTGCGGTACTAGCAAAAAAGGGATATTTAATGCAATTTTTTTGCGCGGGTGGTCTCATTGTGAGTACAAGATTCTTGCTTACGCACGTGTAAATAAAGTTATATTTAAGAGGTTAACATTGTGGTCTTCATTTATAAGAGGGAAAGAGAAAAACCTTCTTATCCACTTACAAGTTCATGCAAGGACTTTTGTCTGGAAACTCCATTACGCTGTGTATGAATGCAAGTTGACTCGTTTAAAAGTTCTCCTGCTGAGAGGGATAGAAATTATTATAAATCAACCGAACAGTTTTTTTGGCACCCGTTCTAGCTTTTAGATATTAGTTTGTGTAACGATATCCCAGGTAACTGCTGCATTGTCTTGCACTGGTTATATAATTAAGTTATCTCCTAGTAGGCGATCGTATGTTATGGAGAACTGAAAAATAACGGTGAATTTTTCGGAAAATTATATTTATTCGTGTTTTAGCGGGAAAGCTTAAGCCCATTGTCACGAGTTGGGAGTTACTGAAACACGTCTAGTGGTGTTTCAAAAATACAACAATTTGAAATTACGTTTCCTATTCGCATATTTTGATCTAAAGTGTACATTAGCTTTTTTTCACCCAAGGAGAATTTGACAGTTGCAATAGGAAACATGAAAACTCCTTTGAAAAACATTGTTTACAAGCATTCCTCAGCCGGCGGCAGTAGCGCCACCTCACCTTGCTTACGCTGAATATTAGTTTGTTTCCATAGCCTAAAGTTATTATAGGTGGTACTTCTGCATATCGCACTAGTTGTACATATCTTTTTCTGAGAGGAATTCGCTTGGCCGGGTGCAGTAGGGGGAGTTTTAGGGGAACCTTTCGCTCTACGCAATCATCCGCGAAGCCTAAAAAACTGCGTTCTTCGAGAAGCTACAGATTTGTAGCCTTGGAGCAGTGCTCTCAATATCGCTGTGCTATCCATTCCTCTTTTTTTTTATTCCCACAAAGGTCTGTATGATAGGAAGAAGAAATTATAGATTCCAAGGTGCGCAGGAGTTGCGCATGTTTTTGTTCTTGCATACATTACATTTTGCATAAAACGAGATGAGAACCTCTTTGTGGGAGCTGACATTGAGGCCAGGATTCAAGCTATCAGATCTGTACATCACATTTGGATAGCAGGAGCACTTTGGGTCGGAAAACTAGTGAATTCTCTTCTCCTATATCTCTGGTCCTATAATTTAATTAGAGACAAGATGAAATGGCTTTTCGAGATTATGTGCGTCATTATTATTCAAAACTGAAGTCTGGAAGATCGTCTCTTAAAATGTTTTTTTTTTAATTTCTCTCCACCGCAGACGCAATATCCCATCAATCCTTCATTTTTGACTAAGCAAACGGAGGTAGACGAATGGATACGGGAGTGCCATCTC
This sequence comes from Amblyomma americanum, assembly GCF_052857255.1. Lineage (NCBI taxonomy): Eukaryota > Metazoa > Arthropoda > Arachnida > Ixodida > Ixodidae > Amblyomma > Amblyomma americanum. The sequence goes on along the minus strand of NC_135499.1, from coordinate 99,301,904 downwards.
CATAGCCTTATCCGTACATGCAACGAGTTGCGGTCCTCACCCGAGACGCTTTTCCTCGCAGTTTCCCTCGCGGACCGCTACTCACAGGTAAGCCAGGTTTCTGTCATTACATCTGAACCGTGTTAACAAGTGCCGCCTAAAACGAAAGTGCAAACGAAAATGCAGTATAATCAAATTGAATGCGGAAACTAATACGAAAAAATTTGGAATTGAATGAGACGAGTGATGACCTAGCGTTACGTTTCACCTAAAAGGGACTTGAGAATTACCTCGTACGGAGCTCGAAAGCATTTGCTTTTAAATTCTCCGTTGTTGGTCTCGTTTCTAGTGTCTTTACCCATATAATTTTTCCTGTCTTATTGTAGGTTCCTCTGTGTTATAAGAAGGCATCTGCAGATTTTATTCCTCCTGATTGCGCATGCGTGAAGAACTGAGTATTGATATACTTTGTAATACTCGCCGTGTTTGTTTACCCTTTGTAGCTTTTGTGCTGCAGCTTCCAACAGTGCCTTGTACTGACGGAATTCACTGGCAGCGATGGTTGCAGTTGCGGAAGTGTTTAATATATCTTATGCATTGGATTAAGAAGACTATTCCAGGCGTGTTTAGCTTGAATTTAAGCTCGTCCTGAATGTGTACTTATGTGGTCATAATGAAAAGAGAGCCGTTTATTCAAACGCAACATTCCGGTAACAACTCGATCGCACTTTGCATATTGCCGACCATTGGTTAGAGTGCTGTGTTGGGCTCTATGGCGCATAACTAAAAGCTGTTCACGCTATGTCATTAGAAAATTCCGACGCGATTTATAGCTAGGCGAAGTAAATGTGAATTTGTACTCAGACACGCTTTGCTGTAGTCTTGTGTCATTTAGAGTGGCAAAACATTCTTTATGCGTGCATTAGCTGCTCAGGGAGCTTTCAATAACGAGTGTGTCTTGACTGTTCTGTGCTCCGGCTTCTGCTGCTTATCCCTCTACAGGTGCGCGTCGTGGATGAGCGCCGGATGAAGCTGCTGTGGGCAGTAGCTCTGTATGTTGCGGTGGAGCATAAGGAGCCCACGGAGGAATTGCGCTACCGCTCCTACCTCGCACCAACTCAAGGCATGTGAATGAGCAAAAAGGAAGAACTGTGCGCCATGGAAGAGGACATTTACCTGGGTGTCGGCTGGTCCCTGGACCTGGCGTCGCCCCTGGAATTTCTTCGTCGCAAATGCAAGGCTGCCATGGTATGTGCATGTGGTGCTTGGATCGATTTCCCTCCTTATTGATATCAGTGGGGAGTGTTGCGCATTATCTCCATTCTGAAGCAGAGAATATAGAAGCCTTCAGAGTATAATAGTGGTGACCTCATTCATTTGTCGACGATAACAATAAGCCTGTGATGTTGCTCGTCATCCACGACGTGACTTCATTGGGCTGTAGGTTCGATAGGTGCTCGATACAAGCGAGCTCTCAGAAGAGAAACTAAGCTGTCGTATTGTTGGCACCGCTGTATTAACGCTGTTTTCAGATTCAAAGGGAGCATTGATGTTGCAATATTTTATGTAGAGGACACAAAGGAGTGCAGATGAAGTACAGACACTTTCATCGGGTGCTAGTCATGATGATTTTTGTAAATATATTTATGTTAAGGTTAAGTGGTTACTTTGGCGGAGTCGGTCTGTATTCGTCGGTTTCTTATGCACACGCGTTGTTGTTACAGATTGTAGAAGCATGCAGTACTCTAGGCATGACTTGTTATGGCACCTGTGGATCTTAACTAATGTAGCAGAGACACGTAACTTCGGCTGAATATTTTCTTCTTTGTTATAAAGCGTACGACAATCTTCTAAATGGACCAGCACATTCTATTCCCCTAGGACCCATTATCAGTTTTATCGATGTTCCTTTCTTTTCAACAGCGGAGCGATGACTGTGACGTCACAAGTCCGTAGATTTGACATGAAGCTAGGAAAAACGTGTGATATAATCACTGCTTCTTCGTCTCAGTTAACGATGATGATAATGCCCGCCGGCCTCAATAGGAGGAACGCAATGGCATTAGTAGTAATTATATTGCATATTGTCTCATGTTTCACGTCACTGTAGGGACCTTTGATGTCATTGCGATATGTAGGCTTTTAAACCCAAAGGGTAAGAGGCGAGATATATTGCGATTTTAAATTGCTTAGCGGTCCCAGTCGAAAACCACGCTGTGATCCACGTATACTAATGTTTTACGCCCAGTTATAAAGCAGAAAACACGCGCCGAGAAATTAGACGCGTACATTCTTTTAAACAGACGTTGAATACAACTCTGTCGACATTTCGTGCTTTTACATTATAGTTTGTTATTCTACGTGCGTTTCCGGGCATGCTGTGGCTTTTTTCGGCAGCCTAATTGGCTGCATAGTGTCGGTAAAATTGAGTATAAACTTTTCTCTGTAATTTGTCTTAACTTTCCTCCAGTTTGGATTAAAGCATGGTGCAGAATTTATTGTGGCGTTGGCGCATGAAAACTTTTCGCACCTTGAATTTTAACATAGATATCGGGATGTTATGCCGAGCGATGTCGTTTACATTTTAGATTGCGGTAATGTACCCGGCCAACAACAATTTATCATCAGTCTCAATTGAAAACTCAAATTTCTCCTATAATAATTAAATTTTATGTTATCGAAGTTTGTAAGCCGGTGCATACGGTAAAATTCCAGCCGCACCCGGTTAGTTTGTTTCGATCGTCACTCTGTGCAATCAGCCGCCAAATATCAACTTGGATAATATTTTACAAGCATGACTGCAGAACAAAGACACTTTAATTTTTCTTGGTTGGCAGGGGGAGTTTACAAGGCCGCATGTTAGTCCGGGAGGTAGGAAAGGAATATTATAACTTGAGGCGCCTCTAAGAAACCAACATATTCAAAGGTAATAGTAGCATCTCACCAACCTACCTGCTAAAGTGGTGATAAACCTCCCTTTTTTGCTAAAAATGTTCTGGCAAAGTTTTTTCGCCGAGTTCAAAGCAAACAAATTTTTTTCAGAATTATCTAACGCGGTTGAGTGCCGCGTGTAGCAGGTTTCTGTTGGAGTAATTTATCTGGTTTTCTTCTGTCTAGTTTCTTGGGACGAAAAATAGCAAGGCACGAGATCTGGCTTCCACAGATATGCTTAGTGGAGTTGTTGGGTTTCTAACTGACCGGCTGCCGCATGTTTCTTGCCCTCAACAGGCAAGCGAGCAGGAACATCTCACGGCTTTGAACATCCTCGAGTTATGCTTTATCGACTTCACCATGGCTTGGATGAAGCCCTCCAAGAAGGCCGCATCTGCTCTGTACTATGCCATGCACTTACACGGAAAGCAAAATCTGCGGTATGCCATTGAGTCCTCACTATCTTTTCTCTCTTATAGCCTATAAACAAGGAAATCGCGCAGTAATCAGTCGCTTGAACAATTAAAAGATTGAATTAAACTCGGCAATGACTTCTTTAAAGTTTTATGCGAGCATCATCGTTGGACTGAATTCACGAGATGGAAAATAACGCATCTTGTCTTTTCCGAGCAGAGATGGGTTAGCTATCTTTCAACAGATTCATATTTATTAAGCAAAACTTTTCCAAATTCATTTTAAAAAATTGGAGGACACTTAAGCTTCGCATTTAAGAGTGGAACACGACAGCGTGTTGCAGCATTGCCATGTAGTCCATGGAACGCCACCGCCCGTTCGGAGCGACGCCTTGCCCGTTAGACAAATCGCTCAGATACGTGCGGTGAAACGGACGCGCGGAGCGGCAGACCACGTAAAGCGCTGCCAGGCTCCTTGTCGAAACGCGCGGGACTGAAGTTGCACTCGTAGTTCGTCGGCACATCGTTCTCGGCAAACTCGATGCTACGAACGCCAGCATAGATTCCGCGCCGACCGAATGGGCAGTAAGCCTCAAGCTTTGTGGCGAACTCGCTTTGGATGTGCGCTGCGTTGTTCGCCGCTCACCGCGTGATTCCTGCGTGCCCGCACGGCCCCACAGCGCCCGAACGAGACGAGCGGGAACCGCAGTTGTTCCTGTATATGCTCCCGCAGGGAGCATATAAAGGAGGCGCTGCCGTCGCGCGCCATACGTTGGGGCAGTGGCGTACATTGCGAGGAGGAGGAGGATCGATTTTTCGCTCACGGCCGACGCCAACGACACCGGCTTTTCTGTGACACGAGCTCCTTAACGCTCTCGCGTTAAAATACGCCACTTTTCAAAGGTTGCATTACTTTCGTGTTGCCTTACAGTCCGCAGAACCTCTTTCGCGCTCCTCTGAGATTCGTTCTCGTGAATTTCTAATGTGATCGCAATTTGTCTAATTGGAATCGGCGCTATATGTGCGCGAAAGTAACTAAGCTTCCAATCGAATGTGTATAAGAAAAAGAAATTTTAACTCTCATTGGTGCAAGGTTCTATTTCTTGCTAAATTTACAAAGTACGACATAATACAGATGTCCATTTCGTGAAAAGCGTCATTTGTTTGTGAATAAGACATTCGCATCGTATGTTTAACTCGGCTGAATGGTATTCTCTTCATGAGACGCTATCTGTATTCAGCGTTGCATTAAAAAAATGCTTATAACCCTCCGTTAACTGCTAAACGGGATGTTTTCAGCAGCTCTAGTAGTACCACTCAAATCGTCTCTTCAGCGCGTATATTTTCTCTTCTGGAGTCGCTGCGACTACTAAGCACACTGCTATTTATTTCCAGCTGGGGCCCCGAGATGCAGTTGTGCAGTGGTCACGACATAGGCGTCCTGCAGCCTATAGTGACAGGGATGCAACTGTTGATGATAGCCACCTGCGAAAGCGAACATAGCGTGGGTCTCAATTTTGCATATTCTCAACGTATAAATCTTGAGATAGCTCGTCTACTGGCACAGACCGTGCATGTCACTAGCGGCTAATTTAAATGTGAGGAGTTTTGCTTTCTCTGTCAAGTACAATGCATGAGATGAGCAACAGTGGTGACTAAAAAAGTCTCATATTCAGCAATTCCGCACGAAATCATTTTTCAACCGGAAAGAATTTATGACCGCAATTTTTTCAATCAGTGTGAGAATTAGTATGCCGGCAGTTCTCCCATGGCCAGCTTCAATTTTTTTTCTAATAACGGTTTTGTTAGTGTCTAAAATGTTCCCCGTTGGTTTTCTATGGCAGGTTAACTATTGAACGCGATTGACGAAGGATTTTAAAAATAGGTCATAAACGCCTCCGGAGAAACAACCATTGCCTAAATATTTCCATAACACAACCTTACAGTATTGAAGCTTTTTGTATAATAATGGACAAGAATGTCAGAGCTGCTGTTCGCAGTGTCATTACAAAAACATTGGAACACCTATTTTGCCGCATCTGGATGTCTTTTGCGGCAACACATTAAATATTTGGTGTATTCTATTGCAGGCCTAATGCAGATCTACGGGAAGGAATGGTCTGACTCTTCCGATTGATCATCGAACATCAATGCGCACCAGCTTCGCCTGATTTGAAAGGAAGATTTCTGAAGTTCAAGCTTTGCCCTCCAATGGCTGTATTCCACTGCATGTTTTGGGGCTCTGAGTTTCTTCAGCAAATGCAGCCATTCTCTGTTGTCTTAATATTTCTTATGCTTTGTCCGTAATTAAGTATAGTATTTAAGTGACCACAGCGTCGTGTGTACCTGTGCAGCACAGCTACCTGCGTGAAGTGGCGCTGACAGTAAAGTCCCACAGCTGTATCTTGAATAATGGTGAGTTGGGCCAGTTGGATGTAGTTAATTTTGGCGGTAAAATTCAGCGCTAACGGACGAAGGACACAGAAAGGAGACAAAACAGCGCTTGTTTTGTCTCCTTTCTGTGTCCTTCGTCCGTTCGCGCTGAATTTTACCGCCAAATTGTATCTTGTATGTTGAAGTCAAAGGGGGTTAACTGTAATTTGGCGAATTTGGCGATGAGCAGTCTACCACTTGCATTATTGACCTTGCTTTAGTCCTGTGGCTCCTGGCACGCTACAGGTTTTGAAGAATCATCCACAAAACTGTCAGGAACCCGCGAATCCCCTCTTCGCGTCTTTATTTCACTTACTTTCGCAAGTTAAATGAAGAAGAGTCTAGCGTATATATACGTATACTGAGCTTCAGCATTATGTTAAAATACTTTGTGTATGGTGATGTGATGGAGGAGACGCTCTCTAAACAATATAAAGAACAGTTTTTTTAATAGCATTCGGAGTTCGCTACAGGAAAATATAGAATACTATGGTTAGCCGGGAGGTTATGCGAGGGTGATCTACAAAATGCTCTTGATTCGGTAATCAAAAGCGTTATTTGGCCAGTAGCCTGCCTTTTTCTTTTTTGCTGACAGTAAACTTGTGTTGAGAAGTTGTTCAGCTCAACTTCGTTTTAGGCATGTGCAGTTGCAAGCGGAAGCAACTGTTGCGAACCGCTACGCACCGGTGTTGCTATCTCAGCGTCACGAAAAGGCGTACACTCGATTTACACTTGTATAATTCGGACACAGAATTCCACGATCGTAAACGCAACGCACAATATAAGGCACGCTTCCATCCACATTATATTCGATGCAGAGCAAATGCATTGCCCTAAAATGTTCTGGCGTTCAGCTGTAAGAGGGTGCTTCGACGAATGACCTCTGCAAAAAAGAAGTGGTCGGAAATAATGCTCGCGACGTGACGAACATTGCGTTTGCAGTTTAAGGCGCAGGATTTCGCACAGATGGAAGAAAGGAGTGGGAAAAATTCAGTGCGAGCCGTTGCTCCGTGTTGTAAACAAATTGAGCATGCTATAAATGCAGATGTTATTTACGTGTTCCAAACAGGAATATGCGGTCGACGAACGCAACGAGGTGACTTAAATATCAGTGGAACGCTCCGCAGTGCCTACGTTTCCCGCACATTGTAAGTACTGTGAACTTAAGCCCGGGATACATGGAACGTTTTTTGGGCGGTTCTCGCTCGACGGCGCGCATTTGACGCCCGGTCTCGAAAAAAACGCCCGCCGCCGCCTATCTGGCCCCGCCAGATATTGACGCGCGGCGTCCGGAGAGACCGGAAGCGGCAGTCGGAGCAAGCCAATAGCAGCGCAGAAAGCCCGCTCTTCCGGTTTGGCCGCCTCCGCCGCCAGCATGGCCGCCATGGCCGACGAGCTCTGCTGTGTTTATTGCACGAAAATGTTATTATCGTGAAAATAAACGCTTCACAAGGCATGAAATGTCACTTTTTTTGGAGAACATGACCGAATCTTGGATCGAAATGCCCGCTTTTCCTCCCTGAAGCGAAGGTGCCGAAGAAAACCGCAGCCGATGGTAGCCACGGCTGAGCGGGCATCGAAAGGTACGCGACCGCATGTATTTCGTTATTCTGAATAAGGAGTCTGCGTCGCTGCTCTCAAAGAGCTCCTCGCTCAATGGTATTTGCCACTTGTTGATCATATTGCTTTCGCGCTGAGAGATACGCGGCGGCGGGCTGCCGCTTTTTCGCTCCATGTATCTCCGGCCGGGCGTCGCGCCGCCGCGACGTTTTCTGCCGCGCGAACATTGTCGGAAAAAACGTCGTATGTATCCCGGGCTTTAATGCTGTTTAGACAAAGCAATTGTGTTATATCACCTCAAGGATCAAATTCTGCGGCAGTTTGTTCAAGAATTCCTTGTCTGCAAATAACCAGATATAACGGTGGAGCAAGCTTCTGTAGCGCTGACTGCGCGCGAGATAAGCATCTTACGGCAAGGTGAAAGCTTGCATCACAATGGGCGTGCTTCTTTCAATATGTATTGATATATTTTTTTTTCATAGTGATAACTCATGCGTTGCCTGCGTGGGGAGAGCTGGCGAATAAGAACAATATTTGCCAGCTGAGCGAGCTTCTTTGAAAGTAAAACCAACTTGAGTATTTTACTCAGTATTCTCGTGCTTGAAAACAAGAAAAAAAAAGACCTGGATCCTTTCTGAGAGCGAATATCTGAAATGTGGGCGTTGGAGCTGAAGAGCGTTCCAGGAGGTGTCAACGGAAAGGCTGTGTCTAATATTAAAGACAAGAGTCTGCTTTTTCAATATTAGCCACGCACAAAAGGGCTTCATCGTCGTGTACCGTTGGAACGCTGTGAGGACGATACCGTTACCCGGTTGTAGGCCGATGTTTTTCCTGTTGAACGTAGTGGCATATGACGGCTGTGCGTACGTGTGCGGTGGCTGAGGACCCCACAACTCCCGCATGGGTGGCAACTTTTACCGCTTCGGTACGAACACAAAGACATGGAGCTCGACTGAGGTGTGTATTGATCAGCCCACGTTTCTCTGTTACTCTGCCTGCGTGGTAGGACACCGTGTGTACGCTCTTTGACAAAAGTTTAGAGCCCGGCGGTTCTGCTTCTAAGCCTTGCTCTGGGACAGCTGTATCATTCATGGAAATCCTACCCATTGGAGGAGGCAGGACCGGAAAGGTCCTTATCTTCAGGAAATTTGGATTGCTCGACATCACATTACGAACCGCACAGTGTGCTTCAGAAGTGAACCGCCTGGGCTCCGAAATTTTATCACAGGTTGTACATTATTAGTCGCCAACCGTAGGTTCACTTTCTTGACCTGGATGCTTACAAGTCATCCACTTTAAAACAGTGTAGAAGGTGCAATATGATATCCTGGTGGCTCAGCCTGTGCACTCGTTAGCCGAATTACCTCTGGCGCAGCGCGCCCTGCAGCAACTGTGTGTTTTACCTGGACACAGTTAACGCCACCTTGGTGCTCCCGGAGTTACGCCTCAGCCATACCCTCATCGTGCTTAGACAAGACATGTGTACATATTCGATTTTTATAACACGAAGCTACCTATCGCCTTTGCTGAGGTGCACATAAAGTACCACCCAGAGAAGTCACGATGAACACAAGTGAAGCCAAAGAATTCGGACCCATGTGCCAGAGTGCTCCATGCGTTGTGCGTGACTGGGCGATTGCTTTTCGCGGCCACACTGAAATTAGTGCTGTGACTGTCTGGATTGCGGCATCGTTGGGCTTCGAAAAAAAAACAGAGAAGGAAAACCGAGACAAGGGGAGAGAGAGAAATGGCAAAAGGAAGAAGCCTCTTAAAGTTAGAAACTATATGTTTTAGTGCTGACAGTTACCGGGTCGCTGGCACTCGGGGCGGTTCGCTGAGCTTCGTTAGGAAACGCTTGACTACGTCAGCGCTATGCTTGATCACGCGGGATGATGCACTACAGAGCTGGTATAATCGCTCTATGTAATGGGACTGCACTAGTTGCAATATAGTGCCCGGAAAAGGCGGCTTACAGAAACTAGAACCCGAGAGATATTGCAGGCTTTCTGAACACATAGCAGAAAATATTAACCTTTTTTTTTGGACTGCCCAGCTTTGAGGAGAATGAGTCGACCGATCTTTAGCCAGCAATATCCATGTAGCAGTAGCCCTTATGCCAGTCATTAACAAACAATATCCTAATAAAAGTGGAAGAATTAGCTTGAATATGCTCGGACGCATCTGTTCCCGCCGAAAAATGAACTGCTCATTTCATCGTAGGCTGCGCAGTACACGAATAAACGACAATGCGGGCGCTATCTTTCAGAGCCTGCTGAGTGGAAATTGCAGTGCCAGCAAAATTACACGTGGGACGGAATAACAAGCGTTGAACATAAGTTAAAAAAAGAATACAGGACCAGAATACACACATACAGTATATGTCCAGGGACTTCGCTCTTCAACTCAACGACAAAGGTCGCCGTTGACCGCCTCTTCACAGTGCAACAAATTGACTCACAATCTTAACTCCCCCCCCCCCTTCTTCCTCCCTTTCTTCAACGCCTTTTGCATCAGAGCTTTCGTTCCTTTGGCCTCCTCAATACTTAAAGACGCTAGCTACTGCCCTCAGTCACGCCTAATGAAGGAGCCGAGTCGGCTTCGAAATGTTGGGTTAAAAATTAATGATTTGGATAGAGTTGGCAGATTAGTATAAGTCTTCAAACCCTACCAGACAGGCAAATTAGTCGAAATGCTTAGTTTTCCAGACCCTGTTTCGCACAATTTCCTGCCGGTTTCTTAATTTCTCCGCACTATTTTGTCTTACATGACGGTTAAAGAAGGTGTCGGTCGTCCTGCGCTTCCTCATGTGTGCACATGGATGAAATGTATAGTGTGAAGTCACATGTGAGTCTCGTTACGTTAGGTGATTGCGAAGCTACGTGTCGCATTACGCAGGATATTTTTGTCGCTTGTGATCCGTATTTAATCAAACGTTGCGTGCGTTTGAGGCAAGCGCGTCCATACAGCAGGCGCTGTGAAAATTTATATTCCAAGAAGCATATATGCCCATCGCAGTGCCCATCAGAATTAAGGATATCAATAGCACTTCCTGAAAGCCGACAAGAAGCTTCAGTACACTTTGAGATGCTGTCCTTTAATGTCGTTTCCTATTTATGTACAGGATAAATATAACACCATAGGCGGTCCAGATTAGCAATCGTTTTCATTCAATAAAAATACTGCAGTTCTGTGGTAGCCGTGATGTGTTTCATCCACCGGCTTTGAAGCAGGTGTGTTGAGGGGTGGACAGTTCATCCTACCCAAAATCATTGACCACAACTGGCAGCTTGTTTTGATGAATTTGTTTCCTAGCCGGTTACCGTTGCGTTGCTCCAGACCAAACTGTATTGCAAATTCCTAAAACTGAACCTTTCCGAACTACTTTTACATTAATCGTATTCTTCTAACTTTTCACAGACTTCGCATTAAAAATGTATCTTCTTAAGTGCTCAATCTCCCCTCTGTCCTTTTTAACGGAGAATTTTGTTGTTTATCCTTCTCGCTTGTCTTGAAACTCGTACCGAACTGGTTGCAGTGTATAACACCTGAAATTGGCAGGAAGCGGAAAACCAATTTTACAATACTTGATCGATAAATTCCACTCCGGCAGGCCCTCTGCCTTGACCGATCAACCAGAGAAGCAATGGTTGACCTTCGAATAGTTTCTGAATTTAAATTCTATGCTTTCTTAGAACCCGCACATGTAAATTATGTGGGAAGACGGGGAGGCGCATAGAATGGTAGGGCGAAAAATGAAAAAAAAATCTCCTTATGCAGTCATCCTCCTATTTTTCCTGCTTTCAAGATAAATCGCATTGATTTTGAGAACTTATCTCTAAACTAATCTTAAGCACTGTTGTTTGCATTTTAAAAATAACGCTGACTTTTTAAACGTAAATAAAAATATGAATAGCCGCAAGAACTGAATATCAGCTCGCCTTTGAATACGCTCACTGCATGCAAGCAGTGCTACAATGAAAGCCTGGAGTAGCATGCCAGGGCAACAACCAGACAGACCTCTCCTGTTTCATTAAAGTCTCTCCTCCTCCTCCTCCACAAAGAATGCTTAGAGCCAATGGAGAAATAATTAGGATCCCTGCTGTGAACAACAAATTTTTAGACATACTGAGAACCCATGGGGTAGCTCGGTAAGTTCAAAGAGGCCGCGAAAAGCACATATTCAAGGCCACAATTGCCACTTGTTGGCGGCTCATGGAAGCTGGTTTTGCCACTGGCTCACTGGTTGCTCACGCCACACCCAATAAAGTTTGAGGGTGGCCCACTGGTAGGCTATGAGGCACATGAGCTAAATGGCTTCGGGGCAGGTTATATATGCGCATCGGGTGAACGTTTAAGGAAAAATGCCTATGACAGCTGTCATCTAGATGCGATATGACAGATTCAGAAACGTGACAAAAATCACATCCAGTTTTAGCTGAGGAGTAATGCACAAAATATCCGGGCTTCAGAAATCCCGCGTCAAATGCCTCATGCGGAATGACTCGCTGCGCTTGCCGCGTTGTGAAAAACTGAATTCATAAATGAAAACGCTTGGTAAAAAGATTGAATATCTTGTTTCGTAAACCACACTTATTTCATAATTTAACTCAGGAATAAGAAAACGTTTATATATTTGCACCGCAACAAAGATGCTTCAGTGACATTTCTGGAAAAGATGACGGATACACTGCATGACATAGAATCAATGAAAAGCATTCCACCAGACTGAGTCTTGAATGCAGGGTGGGCAACTGCTTTTCCCAAGGTCGGGTTGGAGTGCACGAACGCAACGTTTATTACGCGCGCTCTCGTCAGACTGTCGCGCAACTTCGCATGCATATTACCGAACTGCGAGTATCGTCTTTCAAGAGACACTAATTACTTGAAAATCCGGCGTCGGTGACATGTTCCTGCCCTGTGCATTTCGTTGATACAAAGACGTTCCGAACAGTCTTGCCACTGTTGGCTACTTTTCTACAAATCTGCGAATTTTTCGACAAGGTACACTGCTGCGTAAGAAATTAACAACATGTTTATTCTGTGGTTATAGTTGCAGCCAATCAACTGTAAACCTAAATTCACCCGATAAATAGTATAAATGGCTGCCGCCCGCTTTTAAACGAAAATGCTCCCGTGTGCTGTGCGATGTCAGTACACGTTAATGATCCCCATTAGTTCGAAATTTTACTGTTTACCTCCAGTACGGCACATCTTTCTATCCTCTGTTCTTTCACTCCCGCCTTCTTTTATGGAGAGGTATGGGTGTCCACCGAGATGTTTGAGACAGCTACTGCACCATTTCCTTTCGTCAAAAACTAATATTATCATTTTTCCTGCCATTTTAAAACCAAAGAGTAAAACAGAGCATTCACCCGATTTTACTATTTTCGAAAAGACGTGCGTCGGCATAGATACGTAAGGTTGAAGGCGGCAGTCTGGTGCGAGCGTTATCGCTCAACCCATTGCGAGGGCAGTTTTAGCGAAGGCACGAAGCAAAGGAATGCTTCGTATTATAGAGCCATATTTTGCGCACATGCGAAATATTTGGGTGGCATCATAAACGCACACAGGTTCGGTCTAGTAGATTCCTGCGCAGTTGTGCCTAGTGACCTGTGATTACGCATTTTCTTGTGTTCGATTTTTTTGTGTCCTCCTTCGATGGAAATCGTAGTGTTCAAAATTCTTCTTTCTTAATGCTCTTGCTTAATGGGTATTTGGGGATCTTTCTTCAGCTTATAACAATTTACGACCACATATTTTTACTTTTTTCTCTCAAACATTGCCTCTACAGAAGAGAAGCTTCGGAATTAATTAAAATATCAATTTAACACGTTATTCTCGTATTTGATTCGGGAAAATTCCAATACAACAGGTCGGAATGGCCCCATTACAGACTAGTGCGTCGCGATTTGCTCAGCGTAGGCTCAGGCCAACTTGCCCACCACTGAATAAAACTACCTCCAGCGCTGTTAGTTGGACGTGTGTTAGCCCAGCTTGTTTGCCACTTGAATCATATATGAAAGAGACCATGAAAGACCACGCACTCTCTTTGCATATATTGTTTCTCTTTTATAATTTTGTTAATTTTATGACAATTTTTTCATGCCATCTTGAACCAACAGAAGCCACGTCACAGAGTCTCACACATTACCCAAGTATTTGGAGCCTTTTTCGCGAAATCGACGGCCGCGCTCCACGCTTCTCGCTTCAAATGTATTGGGCGCCGAACATATATGTCTGGCATATACCTCTTACTATTCCCCTTTCATTGAGATAAACCTTTGACGCTTGGCCTTTCTCATTTCCTGGTCCATTAATGGCATTGTCTTCTGAACTGCTCATGACTTATACTCCAAGAATTGCAGACCCTTTTCAATGGCCTCGCCTTCCCTCCTTTTCAAGTCCTTTATCTCCCCGCCTTTGCTTCCGGCCGCACCATTTTTCTGTGAAGAGAGCAAGCTAGCACACAAGGGGCACAATTTTCTTGGCATGTAATATGCATTCGCTTTCCCCAACATGTTTTTCCCTCGCCTTCCGTTATGTCCATCGCTGGTCATGGGCTCTTCCTCGATTTCTCTTTATCCAGTTTTCAGCTGCAAACTTTCCTTTGGAATAACAAAAGATCGGGGAAGGATAATGGCCTTACAACCCCTTCTTCCCAATTATCTTCGGTCACTCTCCTTGTCGCTTGTGGGTACAGCGACGGGTCACCATGCCACAGCCTTGAATCTAACAAAGCAAGAAGGATGATAGTTGATGCGTCATAGTGGAGACATGGGGCAAACCTTTTTCAAGAAACACATAAAAAACGGGACCAGAAGCGCTCATGTTCTCGTTTTTTCGACGGGTCTTCTCCGTGAATCGCACGGTTCCTTTCGCGACCATTTCTTACGCGCCTGGAAGATGTAGTCCATGGAAAAAGCATGCAGAGTGCTGCAGATTTCCTCGTGTCTTGAGATATTCGGTACTGGAGAGCTGGGAAAAGGCTTTTCCATTAAATCGGACGTTCCTGCCGAGAGAAAACGCGTTTCGTCCTCTGGTTTGCCCCTACTCTTTGTCAATGTCCAGCTCTCTCGGGCAAAAATTCTGAAAGTTGCACAATTGTTAGACACTGTTATGGAAATATTGAAGGTAATGGTCTATTTTAGTGGTCCAAGGTAATGCTCTCTGTTTAAGGGTTTCCATGGATTGCAGCCAACTGTTAAGACTGCAGTAAAAAACCACCGGGGAACGCTTTTGACGATAGTGAAACGTTAATAGAAAAACAAAATACAAGACCGCTATCGGGAGATCTGGGCGCATATTGATTGTTATAGTGAAATCTGACATTATAGGAAAAATTGCGTTCATAAACAGTTTCCCGCTCAAAAATGCTTTCGTCCAGAAATGTTGGGTATGCAAACGTTAGTGATTCGGGACTCTGGAAGACCTTCATTGACCGAAAATAAATGCGCATTTCAGTATTGGACGTCTGCTCCTTTTAAGTTGTTTTTTCAGGCAATTTTCGTAGCAATTTTCATATTATACGATGCCATTTTTGATGCTCAGAGGAGTATATTTGACTTTATGAGGAAGCCCACTTGCAATGCACTACTTCAATGAGAGCCTCATTTTACAGCTCTGTGCTCCAGATTAAATCCTTCGATGAAATCTCAGCGACGGATTACGAAGAACACTTATATTCGGTACAATACGTTTTTTTTTTCCCGCGCTTTCTTTCGGGGTATTAAATTCGAAATAACTAAATGAATGAAAATAGAGAAGCCACCTTTGCAAACAAGTAGGGCGCTTTGAAATTCTTTGATATCAACATATACGCAGTTCTTGTTATCGCTGTTTACAGGGCACGACATGAAAGGAGGCTCTTTTTGAGTAAAGATTAGAAAAAAATAGGGAATAAAAGAAGCGAGCACAACTGCGTCGCACGAACGCCGGGCGGTCGCTCTTAAAATTGGCATCAACGGCGGTCCAACACTCCTATTTAGGCAAAGCGCTACCATTTTAACACATTGGCCTGACTTTCATTCCATTATCGCGGCAGCTTTGGGCGAACGAGAGGCCGACGCTCGATCGTCTATCAGACCGGCATTCAAGCGCTTGCATCCTGCTGTCGAATATCGCCAGCAATTCTTGGAATAACGGCACAATTAGCACAAGTGTCCAAATGATCGGTGTCGTGGATGTGCAATTCTACCTAGCAAAATTTCTTAAAACAAGACTGCTAAAGTATTGAAAAACAATTTTATTGCACTGAGTTACAAGGGGCATGAGGCTAGGGCATGCACGATGCCTTGAACACAAAGAGCCATCCTGTGGTCGAAGGGAAAGAGTGGCTCAAGAACAAGGTTGCAGGAAAAATCATTCACTTTCAAGATTGTTGCCTTGATGATGATTCAGGCTGGGCAACGCAGCTTTACGAGTTGCGGTGGCACGACTAAGGCAGCCATAAACTGCTTAACGTAGCTGCCCTCCAGCAGACTTATTAGTCACATCTCTAATTGTAGTCATCATCTGGCAACAAGACCGTTGCGCTGGATTCAAACAAATTCCTCGTCCAGCTCTTGCACGATGACCTCCCGATACGTCGAACCTAAGAGAGATTCATGATATCGTGATCATCAGCCTAAATACTGCCATCGCGGGGCATCGCCAAAACAATCAAATCGCTGGCGGACAAGTTTGTGAAACAGACTCTTTTTGAAGATGGTTGCAACAGATTTTACAGGAAAATTGTAATTTGCGCTTAAGGACTAGTGCCACAATACTTGAGAAAAGTAGATTGGAATTTACTAAATGTGACCTTTACCAAAAGTTTGTTATCTAGTTTTAATGCGTCTTACTGCGAGCCGTAATAAACTGATTCACTGTGAAAAAAACAAATTAACTTGGTAATTCAAGCAAACCAATATTGGCTTTGGATTTATTATCATAATTACGTATCTATATTTAGGGAGTTCGTTTTTTTTTTAGCATCTCCTTCACATGGGCTTCAACTTCTTCTGAGGATTTTTTCTGCATGACGTGAAATAGATGACATGCCCTCTATCGAAAACGCTGAACGCAGGGAACTGAGGGCAACTTTGTTGTGGAAAAAAATAAGTGAACAGCTTACTTTATTCCCTTTGCATGAATGTAATATAGAGAACAATTCTGTGATTTCAACGTATGTCGTATATTCCAGAGTTTTCTTTTTTATTGAGAGATAACATCGGCAAGTTAGAACCAGAAATTTCCCATTTTCGAATGCGCCTGCAGGTGTGCAAGTCAAAGAGAAAAAGTAGCAAAGTATTCACGAATCCTTGCTGACGAGGCGTGCATTGGAAAAACAAGCCGTTCTGACCTCGGTTGCGTATAATCAGTAGAATACAAACGTCTTCCCGGGCGCATCAGATTATAGATTACATAAAATTTCAACCCGCGGATTGTTGTGGCGAAGAACGTTTGGTGAATTGATCTCCCCAAGGACAAAAAAAAAGAGTTCTTACCAAAGATCATTACGCCGCCGCGGTGGCTCAGTGGTTATGGTACTCTTCTATTGACCCGAAAGACGCGGGTTCGATCCTTGCCGCGGCGGTCGAATTTCGATGGAGACGAAATTCGAGAGGACCGTGTACTGTGCGACGCCTGTGAACTTTAAAAAACCCCAGGTAGTCGAAATTTTTGGAGGCCTCCACTACGACGTCCCTCATAGCCTGAGCAGCTTTGGAACGTTCAATCCGCAGAAACCAAACCAATGATAATTACATTGCGCGCGACGTAAAGCCAGACAATTCGCAATGAGAGCAGGTACACAAAGTGGTAATCGTGTTTCGCCTCTCTCTTTTCCTGCCGAAAAAAAACCCTCCTGAGCCCAATAAAACTATTACTCCCAAAACTATTGTCATTTCTGAAAGTATATCGCGAAAGGCTAGTACTCACGAACAAAATCTATCATTGCAGGATAATTTACTATGTCGGACTCTCTTAACCAATCACGTGTGGCTTTTCGCTTGCACCCATTGCTGAAGGGTTGCACCCATTGCTGAACGCATTCCCTTGTATAATAACATAACACCCTTGTATAATCACATAACACCAACAACAGCAACAACCACAACAAGGTAAATCCCAGAGATACATTAGCACAGCAACAACATGATACATCCAAGAGATACATTAACACCGCAACAACAACAACAAATCAACAACAACACCAAAAAGAAACATTCTAGAGATAGCAAGAGCTGTTTGATTCTCTTCTTGTAAAAGTACGGTTCCTAATACTCTGTCTGGTACTTCATTCCGAAGAAAAATTTGTTTATCCAATGCCAATAGCCACTCTTTGAAGCGGTAGGCCGATTGCTGGCGTCTTGCCCAGAGCTACGAGACCAACGCTTCCCTTCGGGACTGTGCGTTGGCACACATCACATGAGCGAACAACGCGCTTAACGCCATTTTGAACACCCGGCCAAAAGAACTCCTCGATGATCATAGGCGCCGTTTTTTTAACACCCTGGTGTCCGGCCATAATGGCTTCATGTCCTAAGCGTAGCACGTACTCTCGCATATCTCTGGGTAACACCAGCTGTTGAACCCGCCTTCCTGAACTAAATATGCATTCCTTGTGCAGAAGACCATTTACCAATTCATATTGGAAGGACGTACGACTCTTCTTTCTTTTCGCTTTTTCCCCGACTCTTTCGAAGCAGGCTTTCAAGCTCGGGTCTTCTTTTTGCCTAATTGCAATTTCGCCCGGTGTTACGCTCAAGCACATCGCAACAGGAGTATTGAGCGGACGCTGCGTTGCTCTGGCTGTCGCTTGAGCTCTTGTCTCCACTGCCGACGAGAAACTGACTGCACTGGTCTGAGCTGTCGCGGGCCTTTCTTCCTTTGGCTGTTCTTCAACGTCGAGTATCCTCCACGGGGGATCGGGGTCTTCGACACTTCTTGCACACCCGTAACGTCTCCCAAGATGAGATCGCAGATGAGTTTGTCTACGCATTTTGCCACTACCTGCCGAGTATAATATAGCGTGGACACTAGAATCGTGGATTCAGGAAGGTACGTCACTGTGCTATCTACAAGAGTGACGACCAACGCTTCCCCTGTAAGATCCTCGTCCTTCACCAGGCTTCTCCGAACCAAGACTGTGTTAGCTCCGCTGTCTCTAAGCACCAATATAAGGTGGTCCCCTATTTGCCCAACCACAACTGGCATTGCTGCTTTCGACTTGGGTGTTGCACTCACTGCCTCATTTTCCAGCGGCGTTTGCTTTCCTTTCAGCTGTGGATCTTTGGGTGGCGTGACAAGTTCTACCCTAGATTCGACAACGCATGCAGCTCGGTCCTGCGTTCTGTATCGGCACTCAACCAGAGTATGACCCCTCCTCTCACAACATTGACACACAACCTGTGTTTTCTGGGCAGCGCTACTAGTGCGACAGTCAGCTCCACGGTGTCCTACCTTGCCGCAGAGAAAACACCTTACTGGCGCCTTAGATGCACCGCCATATGCTCTTAGTTTTGCCGCATCTCTCTCAAGGGTCTTTTGAGGTTCCTCCTTTGCCTTACTCAAATTTCTTAACCCTTGAGCCTCTAGGAATTGGTCTGCAGTGTCGGCGAACGCTTCCAACGAACACAGGGGTGGCGCTGCGATCGCCGAGGTGAGCAGACGTGATCACATGGGCTCTGTCATTGCTAACCTATTACGCAGTGCTAATTACCTCGAAACAAAGTTTTCCTTGCACCAATGTGTCCGTGAAGGCCAGCGGCATCGACCGATACCAGGTGACCCTAGAGGTGCGTTTTTCTTTGCCATATTTTGTGACTTTTTCTACCGCCGCGGTGTGAAGGAGTGCTAGGCCTAGGCTTGTCCCGCGGACGCTAGGCTCAACACCGTCGCACCGGTCGCCGCCTGCCGTACTCCTCGGCGGCGGCCGCTCGTCAGCTCCGAGATGGAGGCGTCCGCTCGACAACAATGATCGTGGACAACAAAATGTGCGTTCAAGTTCAAGGAAAAGAGATATCACCAGAGGAATACCACAACGACGCCGGGTGGACGCTCGCGGGGGAACGCATGTCGAGGCTGCGCCAGCGGACCCCCACAGCGGCAAGCCCGACGGACCCGGCGGGAGTCAAACAAGCCCGAAATCGAAATTCAACAAGAATGTCAGAGCCTCGGCCATCAAGGCAGCACGCCAGCCATGTCACTGGAAGAAAGCAATAAAGTCGTCAGACCCGGAGGGGGACTGGACATCGTCAAGACCAGCACCACCACCGTCGCTGCGGCCATACTCGCCGCGGCCAAGATCACGAGCGAGGAAACCGCCGCGGACACCATCTGCCCCAACACGCAACAGAACATCATGGTCGTCAGTACACCGAACGAAGACAACGCGGCAAGGTACGCTAAAATCCAGGAAATCTATATTCAAGGCCAACCCTACGAGGTCAGCGCATATCGCACGGCTCCTCACGACACCGTAAAGGGCGTCATCAGAGTCATTCCAATCGACGCGAGCACCGCCGAGCTAGATAGGAACATCGTCAACGAGAGAAACCCGCTAGCAGTGGGCGCAAAGAGGATCGGCAGCACGACCAGCGCGATCGTGGTGTTCCAGGGACCCAAGGTACCGAACTTCGTCCGATACGGAGTCACCCTTATACCGTGCCGCCTCTACAGAAAACAGATCGACGTTTGCCAGCAGTGCGGCCGAGTGGGACACCGAAAGGACGTGTGCCCGACCACCACAATCAAGACGTGCCTGGCATGCGGACTCGCCAACCCCAAAGAAGACCATCGCTGTACCCCAAAATGTAAGTTGTGCGAGATAGATGATCAATACAAGATCCCCTATGTATTGCGTAAGCGACAATGGGAGCGCCGACAGGCCGAACGCCAGCTGCTGTCCGAGAGCGATTTCCCGCCACTCGACAAGCCGCCAGCTGCGGGAAAGTCAAGGACTCCATCAGAGAACCGCGCGCCAAAATCCAGAGACAGCAGCTCCTGCAAGTGAGGCCTCAGTAGGAAAAGGTCACCATCACGTGAGCGAGTCAGCTGGGTCGACGCAGCTAAAGGGAACAATATAAGGAACGCGCAGAAAATCACCGAAGCCACGAAGAAAGACGATATAAACAAGGTGCGAGAAGCCAACGAGACCTTAAGACAAGAGAACGCGGCGTTGCGAACGACCATCAACAGCCTCACGAGAGAGATCGCCGAGATCCGTAAGTTGCTGCTGTGAAACATCGAGCCTCTACAGAGACCCACGCCAAGCAGAAGCAAGGACGACGAAACCACCATGAACACCCAGGCCGTAGAGGAACCGGCACCGAAGAAGCGAGCCGTGGAGGCCTCGCGCAAGCAAACAGAAAACGATCGAATCGACAACACCGAGACTAAATTCGAAGCGAGATTCACCAAACTCGAACAATTAATCACGGCGAACATCGCAGCAGTGACAGCAATGAAACAAACAATGGAGACCTACCAAGCCGAGAACACGAACAGATTCGCCTACATCGAAAGGACCCTACAGCCGATAGTGAGCCACCCGACGTTTGCGCCCCTCTTCGCGCAACATCCACCCTACCAGGAAACCAGGTACACACCAACGCAATCATGGCCGCCAACGCAACAACAGCAGCGTGGCAGTGGAACTGTCGCGGCCTCGGAAGGAAGAAGGCAGTCATCCAACAGCACAAAGCACATGCCGCGCGCAAGCCGGACGTGATCCTATTACAAGAAACACTCACCGACGCACCGTCCCTCCCCGGCTACAGAGTGCACAAGGGCCAGCCCGACGGGAGAGGCCTGTGCACAATGGTCAGGAAGGGACTCACGTTCGTTGAGCCCGAGCTGCAAAGCAATATCAAGATCGAGCACACACTCACCGAAATAATCCCGGGCAAGAAGAGAAAAGGAAGCATATTTCTGCTCAACATCTACAGCAACCCATCGCAGAGAAAAAAGAGATTCAAAACAATACTGCACAGAGCCAGCACCGCAGCAGGCCTGAACACGCTGATCGTCTGCGGCGACTTCAACGCGATGAACCCAGCCTGGGGTTACAACAAGTACACAGCAAAGGACCGCGACCTGTACAAAGACGCCATGGAACTCGACTTCACCCTCATCACTGACCCGACGCATCCGACGAGAATCGGTAACTCTGTGTCCCGGGACACTTCTCCGGACCTCACGTTCGTCAAGAATGACGTTCGGGGCGCGATCACCTGGAGAAACACGGGAACCGACCTCGGCAGAGACCACACCATCGTGGAAATCAGCATACCAGAACACAACGACACCAGCGTCAAAACACACAGCTGGATAGACTGGGATGCCTTCCGAGACGCCAGAAGCCAGAAGACAGACGCTGACGACGAGATCGAAGACATAGAGTCTTGGACGGCTGAAATCACCAAGGGCGTACGCGACGCGACCAAAGAAATTGAAACGGACGCGGTGATTGATAAAGTAGACAGCCGGCTAGCGCATCTCATCGAAGCCAAGCAGTCGATACTCAGGCGGTGGAAGAAACAACGGCTCAACCGCAGACTCAGAAAGAAGGTGGCGGAGGTCAACCGAGCAGTCGAGGAGCACTGCCGCGCGCAATGCATGCAACAGTGGATCGAGATCTTCAGCGCGGCAGACGGGCAGATGCATAGTGGGAAGACGTGGAACCTGCTGCGGCACCTGCTCGACGAAACCAAGACCAAGTCGCGCCAAAGGGACAGACTCGCCAAGCTCATGCATCGGGCGGTCTCGGTACACGGCGCACACGAAGTCACCAGGCGCATCAATGACAAATACCTGCCCACTACACCCATCGAACAACACGCGCCGCACGGCGGCCTACCCAGCGCGAAGCTCGATCGTGACATCGACGTCGAGGAGGTCCGTGCGGCCCTGCACGACCTCAACAGCAGGTCGCCAGCTGGCCCGGACCTCGTTACGAACAAGGCGCTCAATAACCTCGACGACGGCTCGATTGAGAACCTCCCAAAATACTTCCACAAGTGCTGGAGAGCGGCCTGCGCTACCAAAGCTGTGGAAGACAGCCAAGACTATCCTGATACCCAAGCCGGGGAAGCCACCGGACACGGACAACCTCCGGCCCATCTCGCTCACGTTCTGTGGGGGCAAGGTGCTGGAGCACGTCCTATTCAACAGGTGGCAAGACTACGTGGAACGAGAAGAGCTGTACCCGGCCACGGTGTTCGACTTCAGACAGCACCTAAGCACGCAGGACGCGATGCTGCAGCTCAAATACCAAATCATAGACGATGGCGGCAGCGCCCGCGACAACAAGGCAATCCTGGGACTCGACCTAACGAGCGCCTTCGATAATGTTAAACACTCGGCAATTCTGTCCCAAGTCTCTAAGCTCAACATGGGCGAAAGATCGCACAACTACATCAAGGACTTCCTCACGGACAGGACCGCAGAGCTACGAGCAGGTGACCTACAAACGCAAGACAAGAAGCTAGGGAGCACCGGCACACCGCAGGGATCGGTCATTTCGCCGATACTGTTCAACCTGGTAATCATCGGAGTGGCCGAGAAGCTCGCGGACATCGAAGACGTCAGGCACACCATCTACGCGGGCGATATCACACTGTGGGTGACCGGCGGCAGCGACGCCCACATCGAGGGCGCGCTGCGAGCCGCGGTCGACGCGATAGAAGACCAGCTGGAAGGCACCGGACAGAGATGTTCACCGAGCAGATCGGAGCTCCTCATACTCCCACCTACCAGCAATGGCAGAAGCAAGACCAGACAACGCGAATACGAAAAAATCAGAATCGTAACCAAATCCGGCAACGTGATCCCCGAGGTCAGCAAAATCAGGATCCTAGGCATGGCCATCGAAAATCATGGAAGAAACGGCGAAACCATCGCCCGTCTCACGGCAAAAGCGGCCAACGCTATGCGACTCCTCAAAAGAGTCACTTCCCGGAAGGCTGGCATGAGAGAGGAGAGCCTAATCAGGCTCGTCCAATCCTTCAGCATCAGCCACGTCGCGTACGTTGCAGCCTACTATAGATGCCTGCAACACGACCCGTTCAAAACGCACGACAGAAATTCCTGTCGCGCATATGTCGCGCGACAAAATTTTGTATCGCAAGACAAGCTTTCTTGTCGTGCTATGTGTCGCGTGACAAAGGGTCGTGTCGTGGCTTCTGTAGCGCGACAAAACCTCTGCAGTGGGGTTTGTCGCAAGACAGACATTTCTGCTGTCGTGTGTCGTGCGACAAAGGTATCTGTCGCAGGCTTTGTCGCGCGACAGACATCTGTCGCAGGTACTGCCGTGCGACAGAGAGAGTCGTGCCGCACGACAGAGCTGCCCGCCTCGACAGAGCTACCTGTCGTGGGTTCACCCGCGCGACAGAAGTGCCTGTCGTGGGTTCTGTCGCGCGGCACGACTTTGTCGCGCGACAGAGCCCACGACAGGCACTTTTGTCGCGCCCACGACAAGCAACAGCGCCGCCTGTTGTGGGTTCAGTGGCGCGACAGACTTGTAGCACGCCTCTTAGTGCGACAGAGGTGTCTGCCGCGGGTTCTGTCGCGGCGCGACAGATTCCTGCCGAGGGACTGTGCTGCTTTGCTGCAGATTTGTCACAATGCTGTCACTGCGGATTCAGAGCTCAAATTCATCAATGATGACGTTTCAAAAAGTTTTGTACTACAGAAATAAATTGTCTAAAAAATTCATATATGTAAATGGGTCTAAAAATTAACATGCTGCTAACTCAGTTTTTGAAGGAACAGCAGTTTAGAATTGGTTGTGAGACACTGGAAGTGGTAAGGGAATAAGTCTATTTTGGGCTGGTATAACTGAAGATCTGGACCATATATGAGTGTGAATTTAAAAAATGAGAATGGGGCATGTTTGACAGGTATATACTCAGATAAATTTAGCTTTATAACAATCTCACGAGAAATATTTTATAGCTAGCTGTCCATTCCTACCGGTGCTCACCTTTGGGGCAGAAACATGGAGGCTAATGAAAAGGGTCCAACCAACTTAACTTGAGAACAATACAGAGAGCTGCATGGAAAGAAAAATAATATGTGTATACTGATAAAGGACAGGAAGACAACAGAGTGAATCAGAGAACAAACGTGGATAATTGACAGCCTAGTGGAAATCTAGAGGAAATAGGCTTGAGGCATGTGATGCGAAGGCAAGATGACATGGTCATTAAGGGTAACGGATTCGGTTATAAGAGAAGGCAAGTGTATTTGGCAGAAAGTTCGGTGGGTGGGTTATATTAAGAATTGTGCACAGAAAGATAGCTGTGGCTGGCACAGGATGAGGTTAAGTGGAGAGATATTTGGGAGAGGCCTTTGTCCTGTAGCAGGCATATACGCAACATACATGTTACCATCAGGACTATAGTGATTCATTGTAATAATTCGGTGAATCGATTCACCATAAGATCTAGGTTTTACAGAGGATTCGCAAAGTGCTGCATTCAATGGCTAGGGTTAAGTACGCATTGGGCCTGTAGGTGCCAATTTTATATTCCTTAGCCCATTCCTTATGGCTGCCAAATAACTGACACCCTTGAAGAGCATGATGATGTTCCTTGAAAATGCACCTCATTTATGAGCAGTGGGACTGTCATTGTCATGCCTTTCTGCCACTGATGCTGTCTGCAGCATCGAATTGGTAACTGGTCCACACAATGCAAAATCAGTGCCCTCCAAATAGTGCTTATATTTTGGCACGCAAACCTCTGCACGAAGCAGCACTGAGATACTGTTGTTGGAGGTGCATGACTATTATATCTCCAGGAAAAGTTGCCAGTCTTCCCCAAGTGAGTTGCATAGCCAGGCATGACTGCTCACTGCAGGCCACCTTGCAGTTGTGCATTCTAGCACCAGATCAGTATTGTTGGGACAGTAAGTAGGCACAGAAATTATTTATTGTCAGGGCCTTATAACACAGAAAATCCAAACCTTACTCAAGGTCACAGAGAACATAACCCTCGTCATCTGCAGAAAACTCAATATAAACACCAAACAAAATGCTGTTCTTACAACTGCTCATGGGTGAAGTTCTCAGCATTATACAGTCAACAACCTACTTCAACCAACCACCATAGGCACCAGCTGCACTGACTAGATATTTGCACAATGCACATGTGGAAAACAAAAACTGTGTTTGTTACAGTTATACTTCACCTATCAAATTCAATTGTTGTCCTAAGTGATGGCAAAAAATAGTCACAGAAAAACATGGAAACATTGGTGAACTTACTAACAATGATTGGTGATTACACATGGCAAAAAATACGTACAGAGCAGCACTCATGCATTCCTGTACTGGGGTAGTCGAAGTGTAGGACATTACATCACAACTTTTGCGGTATAATCACTTCAAAACCACAACTGTAACCTACAAGTTATGCATGCGGCAAAATGTCATATGCATATGACAATATGTATGCACTGCCAAAGAAGTAAACATATTTCAGAAACACAAACTAATTGCACAGGAATAATACAAAATGCTGGTTACATGTGTGGTAACTACACCTGAGGTAAACTAAACACATTTTCAGGTAACAAAGGGGAAAAATTGATGACAACATGTCCTTGCTAAGAACTTGTTGGAGGCAGAAATGGTTTCTAAGGAGTCAGCAGAAAGGCCAGGGGGCCAACAGGCAGGAAACACGGCCACAAAGGGAGGAATCAGATGAATCCTTGCAATATGGTACTTCATGTAAATGAGACCTCTGAGCAAAAGAGCAATGCATACAAACTAAAAACAGCTGGCTTGTAGAAACCGCACTACCTGGTTCGAAGTTATCCTTGACCAGTGCCACCATATCTCTTTGCATGAATGACAAAGGCAAAGATGAAGCAGAATATGAAAAGCATAGAGAGGCAATTCTGAGTTCTGCGTCACCAAGAGCAGCACAGCCATAACTTTAGTGGTTTCTTTTGTGGTTAAGAGTAGCACTAAAAGTAGGTTCTGACTCTGTTACATATCACTTTAGGTGGGGTAACTTCTATGCCTGGCAATTACCTATTAATGACCCTCGCTGATCAAGCACCAGCAAGGACTGACTGTACAGCTGTGTGCTGAATCAATGTCGTGTCTGTGTGACCGGCTTGCACTGAGCAACAGCATGACACAGAAACACTACTTTGGCAGGTGCAATCTCTTGCATTGGATCATATCAGGCATAGTATGCAAAATATTTGGCAAACTATGCTGGGTACCAAGGCCAGAGCAGTAGCCAAATGGTTTCAGTATCCATCTTTAATGTGACGGGTGCATGGTTCGATCCCCTATGGCATTCAGTACGGACCGGCATAAGATGCCAGGCACCTATACCACAGCAGTGAAAAAGTGGTTTAAACATCTGCCTTATATGCAAGAGCTAGGTGTGCAGCTCAATCCCTATTGGCAATGAGTACAGATTGGTATAAGCTGACTGCTAATGGAAAAGCAATGGGTCTACACCTGGTCTGGTGATCTGCTCTTCAGGGGTGAAATGCTCGGAAAATGAATCTTCGACGCCACCTTACGCTATGGCACGCTTTGGCCAAGACGCCCTTGCGCTATAGGAAAACATCATCGTCACCATGACAAGCAGCTCCAGCCGAGCACATTTTCTTAACCAAAAGAACCCCTATTCGCTTATTTAAATTGGCTGCCCCGATGGCTCAGTGGTTATGATCCTGGGCTGCTGACCGTAAAGACATGGATTTGATCCGAGCCACTGCAGTTGCATTTCGATGGAGGAAAAATGCTTCAGGCCAGTGTACTGTGCAATCTCTGTGCGCGTAAAAGAACCCTAAATGGTTGAAATTTCCAGAGCCCTCCACTATGGCATCCTTTCAAGCCTAAGTCGCTTAGGGACATTAAACAGCACAGAACCAAACCACAAAACCTATTTAAATAGAGAAAATGTCTAGGAAAAAATATAAGTCACAATTATTAAACCTTCGCATAGCATGTATTTGTGTGTGCAGATTTCAAATATGCCATTTAACCTCATGTAAACAAAGTCCTAGTGAACGCATATGTTATGTAAACTTTTTGTCACAAGCTTTGAGGAAATTTTGCTGCAAGGATTTTGCTAAAATGCATGGCACTGGCTTCCCCTGACAACATGGAATGCAGCAAGAGTAAAATTAATACTGCATAATACAAATTGAGCTCTAAAGTTTTTAAAATTGTTGCTATTTAAACAGCATATTTGTAATTATCATTCAAAATATATGTTCTTTTAAGGCTTGAAAAATGTGACTCCAGTAATATAATTTTTTAGGCCTCTATTCTCCATTTAAAGTTGGCAGTACCAAGGTACTGAAATCCTTCTTTCACTCAATCTATGCTGTAATTGTTTGCAATATCGCAAACATAAGAAACATTCTCCATTTCGAGCAACACACACTGGGCAGCAACATTATCAGATGAGCACAGACAGAGATTTCGACTCGCAGGAGCACGCTTACAGGGGTGCATGTACGTGACATTTCGAAAGACTGGCTGGCAGATTACCAACTCTTGGCACACGAGTGCAACCTTTCGGCCATTTATGTTGAAAGAGCAGATGTCTATCACAAGGCAGTAAATGCCATTAGTCATCCTCACACAGTAAGAACAAGTCTTTTCAGGCCTATTGTATTGAGTACTGTGAATGGTGATGCCATTTATCTCTACTCGAGCATAATGTGACATGACAGGCACTTCTCCATACTGAGTAATGAACATTCCGGTGACGGCGTCCTCCAGGTGCATCGATCGCAGTGGTGCTCCTAGCACATGTGTACCAGTTGTTTGCATGTCACGAACCATTAACATTTTGTTTTTTCTCTGCAAGAGAGTTGATGACATGCCCACAAACCTATTTGCATTTTTGAGCCACATTTTCATCATGCAACGCTCCGCCACCTGCAATGGCACACCTTTTGCGGCTGTAACATGTCTTACCAGTTGCCTATTTACATTTTCAAATGGAAATGTGGAGGTTCCCCACAGAGGCCCAAACATTTCCACACTTTTAGTAAGATGCAGCAATTGATGCACATTAAATGAGGCATTGCTTTTTCCGTACAGAAAGGAAAACCTGTTCACAAATGATGACAGCAGTTGCTCTGCTTCAGTGAGGTGAACACTACTCATGGAGGTCTGAATCAGCAGAAAAATGCCTTGACACAACAATGAAAAATGATTTAGGTGCCTTTCAGGGATCAGATCCCTTAAGCAAGGGAGAGCTTAATACAGTAACCAGAACATCCACTCAGTGGCCTTCCAATTTTTACGCTCTGAAATTGGTCTAGGCAATCGGCAGAACTTAATCGGAGGCTTCAGTTGCTGAATGCGATGCTCGAGTTCATGAACATGCCTGCCAATATAAAAAGGCTTTCCAACAGCAGTCAGCCATATCTCGGTTACTTGTTGCGTTACCCCCTCAAGAACACAGTGCATATAATCGGGTGGCAGGCCCCACACAAGATTGAAGCCTTGGAGGCTCACAAGTGGAGAAAGTCCTTTCACCCCACGCACGGTCTGGCGCTGTCTGTGGGCAGACTGCATGTCTTGACGCATGTTAGTGTGCGTGCGTGGCGCTGCTGGCTCAGCTCCTTGGATATACCGAATCGTGCCTGCAAGAGACAGGCACAGGAATTAAGCACTTACAAAACTACAGCATCATGGTGCAAAAACAGAACAGATGACTGCAAAAGAGCGAACGCAGTTGTCTGCTTTCCTTCCATTATGCCTGTGTACATTCTATGCTGTGCCTTCATTGTGAGTATAGACAACCAGGCTATCATTATCAATAAAATCATAGCAGCTGCTAAAGTGAAATAAAACCTCAGTAAATATGAATACACGATTGCCTGTGCTACAACATTGACTCACAATCAATGGAATAACAAAATTCTCTGTCATGCAGTGCCCTACAGCCACTTTATTAAAAGGGCTCTGAAACACCTTCCGAGGAGAGTGCATCAACTCGCTCAATAAGTGCACTGTGTTTTCACAAAAATCTGACCCAAAAATACACTTCTACACGCAGCATAAAATTGACGAGACCTTCCCGCCGACTTTTTTATGTTCGCATCCTCCTCCATTGCCTGCACCTGCATAAGAAAGTTGAGAGCTGACTATTGGTTACATTCTTTGAGACGTCAGGCCGTTACCGTGACCACAGCCACTAAGCCGCGCAGCTCCGAGAGGTCAGGAAGCTCCGCTCCCAGAATTGGGGTCGGTGGAGGAGCGTCGACCTTCCAGCATACAAAAAGTGATGAGAGGAGAGGAAAAAGTGCAAAGACAGTGAAATTTTAATATCAACTACAGATAACTCGGCTTCTACAAAGCGCATTAAAAATATTCTTGCTGGACAATATTCGTGAAGCAGCGTGTTTTAACATCCCAGGCATACCGCAACTTTATTAGAACCCCTTTAAATATGTGCACTGCTATATCACAGCACTAAATTTGTCACCAGCCTGTTTATGAGGCATCAATGCCATGCATCAGGGCTATGTGTACTTCATGAAGCTTTTTGAGATGCCTTAAACATGAAAACAATGCTAGCAGTGCAAGACTGCAATCATGGTAAGTGTCTTGTGTCCTGCCTTATATCAAAGGATGTTGTATCTAGATCTTCAATGTCAGACTATACACAACCAGTAAATTGCACACCCTACAATAATGAAAACTTAATATTCTAGGAGCAATGACAGGATGAAGTCAACTTGCATTAATAAGCATTTTCAATACATGTTACTTCTCATGACATGGACTTTGTTTCTGAGCCTCATAATGCTACTAGTAAGTGTGAAGAGAAGTGTACAAGAGCAGATGCCACGATGTCAGGCACTGCGCATACAAATGATTATGTTGCCAATGCCACTCATGCAGGAGGCTGCCTCGCACAAATTACACGTACCTGTGCCATGAACAAACAGTGCTAAAACAATAAAATTACTAGTTTTTAAAATATAACAAAATACTGATGTACAGGTTAAGCAAGCTTTGACGCTCAGCATACAATACAAAGGACCCTTAGTTTAAAAGCATTTAGTAGACCACAATGCAAGCTAATATGAATACAAGCCCGATTCCCCAAAATAAATGGCTTACCATCGACAGGAGTTTCCTTCTGCAGGCACCAGGAGCACCCGAAATATCCATTGAACTGCTTCATGTTAAGCAAAGATGCCCTGGCTGGCGAGTCGACACAGCAGCATGCCACAGTCAGTCTAGATAGCACAGTTTCAGAGGCATGCTTCCACACTATGGTGCCAATGTCATTAAACGCCTTGACAAACGCCTTCATAAATAGATGTTGAGGAGGATGGGTCTTCGGAAACCACAGTGCCCCCACAATTACATTACGGAACCGAATGTTGAAAGGCAGCTCATTTATGAGTAGTTGAACAGGCCATACACTAGACTTACTGGATTTAAAAACAGGTGATCCATCTGTGTTCATAGTGACTGTCAGGTCACTCCATTTTGCCTTCAGTTGGCTTCTTGTGCTTCGATAGAGCCGCCCATCTGTGATATCTGCATACATGGAAGGTACAGTCGAGGCCATTTGCTTCAAGCAGTGAAACAGGAACCCAGAGTACTGTGTAACGATGTCGTAGATTTGCTCCTTCAGGTTGAAAATTATAAAGAAATCGCCTCTTGCTATCAGCCGCCGCACC